>NC_057795.1:354099595-354107971 GCF_018294505.1 Triticum aestivum | reverse complement strand
TAGGGTCAGAATAATATTCTGATCACAACATGAACTTCCCGAGTAACGCGCCTGACCTTCCCCGAGTACTAGGTTGAACTTCAGCTAAAATGTGTCCAAATGGGGCTTGCGATATACCGTTGGAAAGCTATGGACACCAATATCATGACCCAAGTTAAATTTTTGGCAAAATGTAAGCGGTTCAAGAGCAGTTTTGAAAACCGTTTTTTCTTCATACAAAAACGTGAATCGTATTTTCGATCGAATTTCTAAACCGTTTATTGAATAAGGTAAATAATATAGCGTTGGATAGCTGCTGCAAAACCGCTCATTCGACATGATGAAAGTTTTCTCTAATTCCCTATGGATAAAGAGTAATTTTGAAAATCGTAAAATTTCGTAAACCGAATAGCCGAGTTCATATTTTCAATTTAATTTCTAAACGGCTAATCCATTTGAGGCAAATGATATGGCATTGGAGAGCTTGTCAAAATGCGCTACTTTTTCATGTTAAAAGTTTTTTCTAATTTGGAACGGTTTAAAAGTAATTCAGAAAACGATACAAGTTCCACCGAGTTTGTATTTTCGAGCAAATTTTTACACATACGGCCGAATGCAACAAATGATATGGAGTTAGAAAGCTTGAGCAAATGCGAAACTTTTTTGTATATATTGTTTCTCCTAATTCCTTACATTTTAAGTCAAATTGGAAAATGGCTAAAAACGTATTTTTGGCATAATTTCTACATTCTTTATCGGAATGGGGCAAATAAAATACCGCTGAAAAGCTATGGAAAATGGGAAACTTTTTCATGTTGATGGTTTTCTGTGATTCCTAGCCGTTTTCAAGTAATTGGGAAAATGACGAGATCATTCGTTCCGCCTTTATCGCGAAACTGCTTCTTCAAAAATGCACCGCGTGAAGAACCTGAACTTCTCGGCACGTGTACTTGAACTTCACTCTATTTTTCACGTGCTTTTTTTCTCTCGTATATCTCTATCCACTGCTCCTAGCTCTTCATCCACTCACCGGAATTGAGCAAGTGATATACCGATGGAAAGCTGCTGTAAACATGCAACTTTCCCGTGTTGATCATTTTTTCATACTCGCAACAATTTTAAAAGTTTTTCATCTGAAATTCATTCAGCGTAGTAGTTGAAGTTCATGCGATTTTCACGTTGAACTTATGTGACGTATTTTTGTTTGTACACGCGCCTGAACTTCCCTATGTACGAACCCGACCTTCGGGCTATCTTTGCAACCTTGGCTTCACCCGCAAATTATTCTGGTCAGTAGTGTTCTATACGATGTTAGTGTAATCTAGAAAAGTTTTTAGCAACTAAATACCGATTTTAAATAAAAATCTCGCTCGCTGGCGGATTTTGCTCTCGGGTCGTGATGAAATTGTGTTTTTTGCAATTTTACTGCCTGAGTTGTTCGACCTGAACTTCCCCTAGTGCTAGGTTGAACTTCCGTCAACATTGTCCAAATGGGGCTTGCGATATACCGTTGGAAAGCTAGGGACACCAGTATCATGACCAACTCAAAATTTTGGCAAAATGTAAGTGGTTTAAGAGCAGTTTTGAAAACCGTTTTTTCTTCATACAAAAACGTAAATCCATATTTTTGATCGCATTTCTAAACTGTTTATCAGAATAAGGGAAATAATATGGCGTTTGAAAGCTGTTGTAAAACCGCTCCTTTCACATGCTGAAAGTTTTTTCTAATTCCCGATGGTTAAAGAGTAATGTGGAAAATCGTAAAATTATGCAAACCGAACAACCGAGTTCATATTTTTGATGCCATTTCTAAATGCCTAATCCAATTGAGACAAATGATATGGCGTTGGAAACCTTTTGAAAATGCGCTTTTTTCTCATGTTGAATGTTTTTTCTAATTTTGAATGGTTTAAGCGTAATTTAGAAAATGGTACAAGTTCTACCAAGTTTGTATTTTCGATCTATTTTTTTAAACATATGTCCGAATGTAGCAAATCATATGGCGTTGGAAAGCTTGAACAAATGCAAAACTTTTTGGTATATATTGTTTCTCCAAATTCATTACGATTTTACGTCGATACTGAAAATGGCTACAAACGTATTTTCGCCGTAATTTCTACAAACTTCATCGAAATGGGGCAAATAATATACTGTTGAAAAGCTACAAAAAATGCGAAACTTTTTCATGTTGATGGTTTTCCCTAAATCCTAGCCATTTTCAAGTACTTTCAGAAACGGCGAGATCACTCGTTCTGCCTTTATAGCGAAACAGATTCGTCGAAAATGCATCGCGTGAAGTACTTGAACTTCTGTGGACGTTCTGCTTGAAATTCACTTTGTTTTTCATGTGTTTTTTTTGCTCGTAACTCTTCATTCACTCACCGGAATTATTCAAGTGATATATCGATGGAAAGCTGTTGTAAACATGCAACTTTTTTGTGTTGATCGTTTTTTCCTATTCGCAACGGTTCAAAATATATTTTTGAATGTGTAAAACAATGTCGTTTTTTGCCCATTTTTTACATATAACTGATGGTCGGACGTCTCACACCAGAGATCTTGAACTTCACCGGGAGTAGCACGTGAACTTCTTGCAACAAAACATTTTAAGCTTTTTGTTTTCTATTCTTATTTTCCTGCCTGAAATGCATTTTGTGTATTAGTTGAACTTCCCATTGTTTTCGTCTTGAACTTCTGTCACGTATTTTTGTTTAACCTCTCTCACAAGAATTTTGAGCTTTCTCGGGCCAAGCACTTGAACTTCTAGCAACACAATTTTGGACTTCACCTTTTTATTCTTTTTTTTTCTTATACGAAACGGAGACCATGCAGTACATGAACTTCTGGCTATTATCCAATTGAACTTCTCTTTTTGAATCTATTATCCAATTAAACTTCTCGTTAAAAAATTTAAAGAAGGAAAATCTATTTTTACAAAAAATTTGAACTGCTCGGTTTTTTAATTTGACCTTCTTGATATTGTAATAAACATTGAACTTCACCATTATTTAAATTTTCTCATCTACTTGTTAGTGTTACACAAATGATAGTTCTTTTGTACAAACCTGTCTCACATTTTTTTAACTTTCTCCGACTGAGGAATTGAACTTATAACAACAAAACTTTTAGTCTTTGCTTTTTTATTATTTTTTAATACAAAATGCACACCGTGTAGTACGTGAACTTCTGGCAGTTATCAATCTGAATTTCCCTCGGTTTCGTGACAATATCTGAATTTTTTATGAATTTCTTAATCCGTTTTTATGAATTTTGAAGCGCCCTATTTTTTATAGTTGAACTTCTTGTTATTTTATTTTTCAACTACTTGTTTCCATTGTTTAATAATGAGGGAAATATGAGATTTTTCTATAATCATCAAACTTCTCCATCTTTTTAATATGGATTTCCTGGTTTTATTTCTTAATCTTTTTTATGAATTTTGAAGCGCTCTATTTTTAAAGTCGAACTTCTTGTTATTTTATTTTTGAACTTCTTGTTTCCATTCTTTAATAACGAGGAAAATCTGAGTTTTCTATAATCATCGAACTTCTCCATCTTTTTAATATGGACTTCCTGGTTTTATTTCTTAATATTTTTTATGAGTTTTGAAGCGATCTATTTTAAAAAGTTGAACTTCTTGTTATTTTATTTTTCAACTTCTTGTTTCCATTCTTTAATAACGAGAAAAATCTGAGTTTTCTATAATAATCGAATTTCTCCATCTTTTTAATATGGACTTCCTAGTTTTATTTCTTAATCTTTTATTTCAATTCGAACTTCATGGTTGATTCTTCAATACTAAGGGATATTTGAGTGTTTTAATAACGGTAAAATCTTAGTTTCTAAATAAACATCGAACCACTTCGTTATTTTCCTTTGAACTTCTACTTTTTTTAGAAATGTGGAAATCTATTTTTAAACTTTTTTTAGTTGTTCCTTTTTTTAATTTGAACTTCTTCATTTTATACTTTATTAACGAGAAAAATCTGGGTTTTTCATAATCTTTGGACTTCTCTTTTATTTTAATTTGAACTTCTTTGTCTTATTCATAGAAAAAATATGTTTTTAAATAAGCATCATGTTTTTAAAAAAAATTAAACTTTATACTTTTATTTTTCCAAGAAAAGGAAAGAATTTGAGTTTTTCTATATCGATCGAACTTCTTTTTTTTTAATTTGAACTTCTTCATTTTATTTTGTAGTAACAAGGAAAATATGAGTTTTGTCATAAATATGAAACTTCTCTATTTTTGTAACTTGCACTTATTGATTTATTTATTTCAGTAAAGACAATATCCTAGTTTTGTAATGAATATTGAATTGTCCATTATTTCGATTTTGACTTCTAGAGTTTTTTTTAATTCAGAAACAATGAAAGTCCTTTTTATGATTTTTCAACTTCTCTATTTTTAAAATTTGAACTTCTTGTTTTTTATTTTAGAAATGGTGAAATATCTGCTTCTACGTGTCTTTTACTTTTATTTCTGTTTGAACTTCCTAGATCTTCTTGATTGTATTTAATGATTGAAAAAAATTGAGGTTTTAGTAAACATTGAACCGCTCCCTTCTAGGGTTTTTTAAGGTGTGTTGTGAGCAGAACTCCGAACTTCGGTTGTCGGTATATTTGAACTTATGTGATATTAATGAAAAAAAGCCAATTTGCGCACCTTTTGAATCTTTTCTAAATGGTTGACCTTGAACTTCTCGACATTTTTCACTATACACACCTTTTTTGTATGTAATAACTTTTTTATGTCAAATGTCTCCCTGAATGTATATGAGCTTACCTACAAAATGCACGTGAGCTTCTTTTTTCAGTGGTATTTTTCTTGCTAACATGGCACCACATAGATCGCTTAAATTCCCTTTTGGCTTCATACCTTCTAATGCAATGAATTTGCACGACATACATGTTTTAGAAATTATAGAAGTTAATTGGTTCGAGATAAAAGGAAACACTGAAATAATTTATTTCCATTTTTGGCATAACCACCGGCACCTTAGGAACGTATCTAGTTTTTAAATTTAGAAATGACAAAAATCCATTAAATGAATTTTGAACTCTTGTATTTGTCAAAATTTGAACTTCTTGCATTTTTATTTTTGAACTTCCTATTTTCATTCTTCAATAACGAGGAAAATATGATATAAACATCAAACTGCTCCTTTTTTAACATTTTTTTAATTTGGACTTCTCAGGTTTAACATGAAAAAAAAGATTGTACAAAGATTTTGGTTGTTTTATGTTTTGTTTTCTCCTTGTCTCCAATTTTTGTTCCATGACCTTCCCTTTGATTTTTAATCATTAACTTGAACTCCCCACGGATCTTTTTTCCGTGGACTTGAATATAGATACTGATCTGTTTGAAACAACACTTGTGAGAATATGCCCACTTAACTCTGAATCCAGTGAACAATACTATTATTTTAATCTATCTTCTTCTCATCATTTTGTACTACTCTCCACATTGTTTCATAGGTGTTGTCGCTCACGGGCATTTAGCACAAGCACATAATGTTCTAGTACAAGAAACGGCCAAATGAAAATCAACAAATTGTTTGCAGCACACACTTTCTTGTATACCACGTACTTATCCATCAAGAACCTGGACGAATGTTCATTAGCACAAACTGTAAAAGTGAGCTGTCAAAAACACACACAGACGTTCAGTAGCAGTACGTGTAGCCGTCCAAGTACAGCCATAGCAACAGCCATCCAAGTACAACCACAGAAGCAGCCGTCGAGCAAACAAAGTGCAGTAGTAGCTCGCCTCCCATACAGTGAGCACACACAGATCGAACTAAAGAGGCTGGCAAGACCAGACTTCACAGGCGTCACGCCCACACCATACGCGCTGCACCCGCATGAGCAAGACGCGCCGCTGGGATCCCACATGCCTCCTACGCACGTGCTCTGCTGTGTCGGCATGCGCGACCATTTTCCTGGGGCTGGCGCTTCAGAGAACCTTCCTTTGGGAAGGTCAAGGTGGTCCTAGTGAGAAGGACGACCGCCGCTAAGTTCATTTTTTGCAACTGCTGGATTCTGATTGCTGGTACATCAAATCATTTGGATCATATAATATAGAGAGCAGATCTTAAAACAAACAACAAGAAACAACTGGTGCTTGTTGCTAACGAACGGGGACAGAGAGATATAGAGGTAAGATTGGAGCATGTGTGGAAGAAATGGGTCAGAGATGGAGCACGGCAGCCGTCGCCGTGCTGCAGTTGGTGGGGCTGTGGTGGAGAAGCGGCTGCAGGTGCGAGATCCCAGCCGTAGGCAGCGGCGCGCAAGAGATGGGCGTGCAGGGGCGCCGAGTTGGGACGTACGTGGGCGGAGACACGTCGGAGATGGCGGCGCGGTGCACAGGATCCCGACACGGAGATGGTGGTGGGCAGGTCGGTACCATGGGGGCATGGGCAGGCGGCATGGCGGTGGCTCGGCGTGCAGGGCGGAAGGTCGTCGGAGCCTTGTGGCGACAGTGCGGCGCGTAGGGCCGGAGGTCGTCAGAGCCTTGTGGCGGCGGTGCGGAGCTCATGCCAGAGATGGTCGGGGCTTGTGTGCGTGGGTGTGGGCGGCGGCTCCGGGGGCCGGCAGCGCACACGGGTGTGGCGGCGGATCCGGCGGCCGACAGCGCTGCAGCCAAGGTGGGGGATGGGTGTGGGGATCGTGGTGGAGTGCGCAGATGGGTCCGGGGTGGGTGGAGACAGGGTTTTCTTTTTTTCCTCCACTGGTTTTCGGTTCGGGAGTTCGGGAGGATCCACTCGCCTCTATATAGTGCGCTCCGTGATCCAAATAACTATTTTGACCAGGATCAGAATAGTGCTACTATATATATATGTGTGTGGATGTACACCGGTCACACTAGTCAGAAAGACATGTCCATTGAATGGTTAACAAAAATCAAAGGGTTTTTGAGAGCCGCATTTGCAAATGGCCAGAGGACAACAAGGTTCTCCTGTGCCGGGTGCAACAATTGACACAAGAGGACAGAGGATGAAATGGGAAAACACCTGTAGAAGTGGGGTTTTACGCCAGATTTAACGGTGTGGACATTTCATGATGAGTCTGCCCAATGTGCCAGAGCTGAGGTGTTTCGTCGTCGCACCGACGAGCATGGTACCAGAATGCAAGACATGGTGCAAGACTTTGATGATGCTTGGAACTCGGACGATGAGATGGAGGAATCTGCAAAGGCCTTCAATGAAATGTTGGGGTTTTCAAAATGTCCTCTCCACGAGCACACTGAGCTTTGTCAGCTGGATGTCATCTCACAAATAATGGCTCTGAAGGCTCAATTCAACTTGGGCAGAGAATGCTACGACGCAATGATGACAATATTTGGATGCTTTCTATCCAAAGGCCATGTACTACCTCAAAACTTGTACCAGTTAGACAAAATCCTCCATGCTCTTAAGATGCCCTATGAGAAGATACATGCCTGTGAGAAAGGATGTGCATTATTTAGGCTTCGATATGTGCACTTGAACTATTGTCCCATTTGCAAGTCATCCAGGTATGTTGTGGTAGACAACAGTATGGGTGAGAAGACGCAGACCAAAATCCCCGTAAATGTTCTTCGGTATATGTCAATCGTACCAAGACTTCAACGTCTTTTCATGGTGGAAGAGACGGCGAGGGAGATGACATGGCACAAAACGGGCAAAAGAACCCAACTAGATGTAGATGGGAAGTTGATGATGGTGCACACATCAGAAAGTGAAGCATGGAAGAGCTTTGATGCATTACATGATGACAAAGCGGCAGATCCGAGGCATCCTCGAGTCGGCATCAGCATGGATGGGTTCAGTGTGTTTGGTCTGACGGCAGCCAAATACAGTTGTTGGCCCGTATTTGTCTTTCCACTTAGTCTCCCCCGGACAGATTATGCAAAGAAAGAACATTTATACTTAGCTTCTTCAGTTCATTTATGACATACTTAGCATACGTAGGTCAAAAATGGCATGATAAACTTTGTTACCTCAAAAATGATATAGACTTATCTTATTTTTCTCGAAAATGACATAATAACCTTACTAAGCTCCAAAATGACCTATGTACCTAGCTTAGCTCTAAAATGACCTACACTTGGCATTTTTACCTAGCTTAGCAATAAAATGGCATTTTTACCTACCTTAGTTAGAAGAAGAAGAAGATAAACAAGAGGAGAGGAGAAAAAGAAAGAGAAGAAAAAATCTTCTTCTTCTTCTTCTTCTTATTCTTCTTCTTCTTCTTCTTCTTCTTCTAAACCATTGTATGCTTGTTGTTAGATATGTTGGCTAGCTATATATGTTGCATATGGACTTTTGATTTGCTATGTATATGTGTTGGATGATCATATCCATATGGCAGGGATATGAGTTGGTATGTATATGTGTTGGTATGTTTGTCGAAAGT
>NC_057795.1:354076269-354099148 GCF_018294505.1 Triticum aestivum | reverse complement strand
TGTGTGTGTGTGTGTGTGTGTGTGTGTATCTGTAAAACTGGGTGAATTTAAGAAAAATCAGAAAAAATAGGGGCTAGACAGGCTCTTTGCCGTCTGCTGGCGGACGGCAAAGAGCTCTGCCATCAACCAACAGACGACAAATATGCCACGCCTCAGCTACCTGATCAACCTGGGGTAATAGGCTGGCTATTTGGATGCTTTGTCGTCTGCGGGCAGACGGCAGAGACTATTGCATCTTTGCCGTCAGCCAGCGGATGGCAACAAGATCAAATAGGTCAGCCCCCTAGGTGCTGCCACGTGGACAGCTATGCCGTCCGCTGGCAGATGGCAAATATGCAAAGGTCTTTGCCGTCTGCCAGCAGATGGCAAATAAGCAAAGGTCTTTGCCGTCTGCCAGTAGACGGCAAAACACGACATGGGTTAACGGCCTGTAGCTAACACGTCTGCCGTCTAGGTCCTTTGTCGTCTGCTAACGGATGAAAAAGACCTAGGGAAATTTGAGGAGCCCATCATTGGAATATAAAAGCCAATTTCTATAATGAAAATTCCCACTAGTATATGAAAGTGACAATATAGGAGACTCTCTTATCATGAAGATCATGGTGCTACTTTGAAGCACAAGTGTGGTAAAAGAATAGTAGCATTGCCCCTTCTCTCTTTTCTTTCATTTTTTTATTTGGGCCTTCTCTCCTTTCTTTGGCCTCTTTTCTTTTTTTTCTATTTCGTTCGAAGTCTCATCCCTACTTGTGGGGGAATCATAGTCTCCATCATCCTTTCCTCACATGGGACAATGCTCTAATAATGAAGATCATCACACTTTTATTTACTTACAACTCAAGAATTACAAGTCGATACTTAGAACAAAAATATGACTCTATGTGAATGCCTCCCGCAGTGTACCGGGATGTGCAAGGAATCAAGAGTGAAATGTATGAAATAATTATGAACAGTAGCTTTGCCATAAATACGATGTCAACTACATGATCATGCATAACAATATGACAATGATGGAGCGTGTCATAGTAAACGGAACGGTGGAAAGTTGCATGGCAATATACCTAGGAATGGCTATGGAAATGCCATAATAGGTAGGTATGGTGGCTGTTTTGAGGAAGGTATATCATGAGTTTATGGTACCGGCGAAAGTTGTGCGGCACTAGACCATCGCTCGTCCCTGACCGCCACTCACATGGAAGACAATCAATAAATAGATCATGCTCCGACTTCATCACATAATGGTTCACCATACGTGCATGCTTCGGGAATCACAAACTTTCACATAAGTATTTCTCAAATTCACAATTACTTACTAGCATTACTGATACGTCTCCAACGTATCTATAATTTTTGATTGTTCCATGCTATTATATATTCTGTTTTGGATGTTTAATGGGCTTATTTATACACTCTATATTATTTTGGGGACTAACCTATTAACCGGAGGCCCATCCCAAATTGTTGTTTTTTTTGCCTATTTCAGTGTTTCGGAGAAAAAGAATATCAAATGGAGTCCAAACGGAATGAAACCTTCATGAACGTGATTTTTGGAACAAACGTGATCCAGAGGACTTGGAGTGGACGTCAAGCAACAGACGAGGAGGCCACGAGGTAGGGGGCACGCCTACCCCCCTAGGCGCACCCTCCACCCTCGTGGGCCCCTCGTGGCTCCACCGAGCTACTTCTTCCTCCTATATATACCTACGTACCCCCAAACCATCAGAAGCGACCACGAAAACCTAATTCCACCGCCGCAACCTTCTGTACCCGTGAGATCCCATCTTGGGGCCTTTTCCGACGTCCTGCCGGAGGGGCATTGATCATGGAGGGCTTCTACATCAACACCATAGCCTCTCCGATAATGTGTGAGTAGTTTACCTCAGACCTTCGGGTCCATAGTTATTAGCTAGATGGCTTCTTCTCTCTCTTTGGATCTCAATACAAAGTTCTCCTCGATTCTCTTGGAGATCTATTTGATGTAACTCTTGTTTTGCGGTGTGTTTGTTGAGATCCGATGAATTGTGGGTTTATGATCAAGATTATCTATGAACAATATTTGAATCTTCTCTGAATTCTTTTATGTATGATTGGTTATCTTTGCAAGTCTCTTTGAATTATCAATTTGGTTTGGCCTACTAGATTGATCTTTCTTGCAATGGGAGAAGTGCTTAGCTTTGGGTTCAATCTTGAAGTGTCCTTTCCCAGTGACAGAAGGGGCAGCAAGGCACGTATTGTATTATTGCCATCGAGGATAAAAAGATGGGGTTTATATCATATTGCATGAGTTTATCCCTCTATATCATGCCATCTTGCTTAAAGTGTTACCCTGTTCTTATGAACTTAATACTCTAGATGCATGCTGGATAGCGGTCGATGTGTGGAGTAATAGTAGTAGATGCAGAATCGTTTCGGTCTACTTGTCACGGACGTGATGCCTATATACATGATCATACCTAGATATTCTCATAACTATGCTCAATTCTATCAATTGCTCGACAGTAATTTGTTCACCCACCGTAATACTTATGCTATCTTGAGAGAAGCCACTAGTGAAACCTATGGCCCCGGGTCTATTTTTCCATCATATTAATCTCCCGTTATTTCCATTACTGTTTACTTGCTTTCTTTACTTTTACTCTTTATCATAAAAATACCAAAAATATTATCTTATCATCTCTATCCGATCTCACTCTCATAAGTGACCATGAAGGGATTGACAACCCCTTTATCGCGTTGGTTGCGAGGTTCTTATTTGTTTGTGTAGGTGCAAGGGACTTGAGCGTGACCTCCTATTGGATCGATACATTGGTTCACGAAAACTGAGGGAAATACTTACACTACTTTACTGCTTCACCATTTCCTCTTCAAGGGAAAACCAACGCAGTGCTCAAGAGGTAGCAAGAAGGATTTCTGGCGCCATTGCCGGGGAGGTGTGCGCCAAGTCAAGTCAAGACATACCAAGTACCCATCACAAACTCTTATCCCTCGCATTACATTATTTGCCATTTGCCTCTCGTTTTCCTCTCCCCCACTTCACCCTTGTTGTTTTATTCGCCCTCTCTTTCCGTTTGCCTCTTTTTTGCCTACTTCGTTGTTATGGATAGTCCTTTATCTACTCCTTTGTCTCCCGAGAATGAAGTTCTTAATTTTAAACAAAGGGAGGGAGAAAATCTAAAAGATGCTTGGTATAGAATTTGCAACGCTCAAAATAAATCTGCTAGAAAGCAATCTACTACCATTCTTCTTCACAATTTTTATGTAGGCATCACCCCTTGGCATAGATATATTCTTGATACCATTACCGGAGGAAACTTCTTGGGTAGCCATACTTTTGATTCTTATAATGCTATGATAGATTTGTTTGGCTCACCACCTCTTTTGGTTAATGGAACTATTTTAACTTTGGAATATGTGATGCAAAGGCTTGAAATTATTGAAAATAAAGTTGCCAGCGTAGAGTTGATTGAAAATTTGGATAAAAATATCCATAACCAAATTAACCAATATGGATCTAAGGTAGAAGTTGCTCTTAAATTTTTTAAAGAAAAGGGACCTATGGTTAATGAAAGGATAGATCAAGATTCCACTAGAATTGATAAAATTGAGGATATTATTACCAACCAAGGATCTGCCTTTTCTTCCATGAAAAACTCCTTATAATGCTAAGATTTCCAAATTATTGTATGTTCCTAAAAATAAGGGTGAAACTTCTAGCAAGGGGAAGGCGGACCTCAAATCCATAAGTGTTCACCCCAATTTTTTCGCTATCCTTAAGGAACCTTTTGCCACAAGAGATTTCTTTGATTTCGTGCCTAGAAGTTTGATTATTAATAAAAAGGAAGAAACTCCTAGGGCTGATAGGCGCCTTATTGAATAATTGCCTACTAAAGATGGCAATACATAGATCTATCCTTGCTATTATGCCTAGCTAGGGGCGTTAAACGATAGCGCTTGTTGGGAGGTAACCCAATTTTGATTTTAGTTTTTTGCTTTTTGCTTCTGTTTAGGAATAAATCTTTGATCTAGCCTCTAGTTAGATTTGTTTTTATGTTTTAATTAGTGTTTGTACCAAGTTAAACCTATGGGATCTTCTTGGATGATAGTTATTTGATCTTGCTGAAAATTCCAGAAACTTTGTGTTCACGAAAACAATTGTTACAAATCACCAGAACATGATAAAATACTGATTCCAATTGCAGCAGATCATTAAAGAAAGTTTCTAGTTCGTCCTATTTTTGTATAATTTTGGGAGTTTCAGAAGTTTGCGTTAGTTACATATTACTATAGACTATTCTGTTTTTGACAGATTCTGTTTTTCGTGTGTTGTTTGCTTATTTTGATGAATCTATGACTAGTAAAATAGTTTATAAACCATAGAGAAGTTGGAATACAGTAGGTTTAACACCAATATAAAGAAATAATGAGTTCAATACAGTACCTTGAAGTGGTATTTTGTTTTCTTTCGCTAACGGAGCTCACGAGATTTTCTATTAAGTTTTGTGTTGTGAAGTTTTCAAGTTTTGGGTAAAAGATTTGATGGATTATGGAACAAGGAGTGGCAAGAGCCTAAGCTTGGGGATGCCCAAGGCACACCAAGGTAAATCCAAGGACACCAAAAAGCCAAAGCTTGGGGATGCCCCGGAAGGCATCCCCTCTTTCGTCCTTAACCATCGGTAACTTACTTGGAGCTATATTTTTATTCACCACATGATATGTGTTTTGCTTGGAGCGTATTGTATGATTTGATTCTTTGTTTGTTAGTTTGACACAATCATCCTTGCTGTACACACTTTTTGAGAGAGAGAGAGAGAGACATGATTCGGAATTTGTTAGAATACTCTATGTGCTTCACTTATATCTTTTGAGCTATACAGTTTTTGCTCTAGTGCTTCACTTATACCTTTTAGAGCACGGCGGTGGTTGTATTTTATAGAAATTATTGATCTCCCATTCCTCACTTATATTATTTTTGAGAGTCTTAAACAGCATGGTAATTTTCTTTAATTGTGAAATTAATCTTCCATATTGAGTTCATTGAATGTTATGAGAAGTTAGATACTTTATAAGTGTTTTGAGATATAAAGGTGGTAATATTAGAGTGTGCTAGTTGAGTAATTGTGAATTTAAAAATATTTGTGTTAAAGTTGGCAAGTCCCATAGCATGCACGTATAGTAAAAGTTTTGTGACAATTTTGACACATAGGTGTTCTTTTATTGCTTTCCTTATGAGTGGCGATCGGGGACGAGCGATGGTCTTTTCCTACCAATCTACCCCTCTAGGGGCATGCGTAGTAGTACTTTGCTTCGAGGGCTAATAAACTTTTGCAATAAGTATATGAGTTCTTTATGACTAATGTGAGTCCATGGATTATACGCACTCTCAACCTTCCATAGTTTTCTAGCCTCTACGGTACCACGCATTGCCCTTTCTCACCTTGAGAGTTGGTGCAAACTTCGCCGGTGCATCCCCGTGATATGATACGCTCTATCACACATAAGCCTCCTTATATCTTCCTCAAAACAGCCATCATACCTACCTATCATGGCATTTCCATAGCCATTATGAGATATATTGCCATACAACTTTCCACCGTTCTGTTTATTATGACACGCTTCATCATTGTCATATTGCTTTGCATGATCATGTAGTTGACATCGTATTTTGTGGCAAAGCCACTATTAATAATTTGTTCATACATGTCACTCTTGATTCATCGCATATCCCGGTACACCGCCGGAGGCATTCACATAGAGTCATATTTTGTTCTAAGTATTGAGTTGTAAATAATAGAAGTGTGATAATCATTATTATTAGAGCATTGTCCCATGTGAGGAAAGGATGATGGAGACTATGATTCCTCCACAAGTCGGGATGAGATTCCGGACTAAATAAAAAAAAGAGGCGAAATAAAAAAAGGAGAAGGCCCAAAAAAATGAGAGAAAAAGAGAGAAGGGACAATGTTACTATCCTTTTTCCACACTTGTGCTTCAAAATAGCACCGTGATCTTCATGATAGAGAGTCTTCTATGTTTTCACTTTCATATACTAGTGGGAATTTTTCATTATAGAACTTGGCTTGTATATTCCAATGATGGGCTTCCTCAAAATTCCCTAGGTCTTTGTGAGCGAGCAAGTTGGATGCACATCCACTTAGTTTCTTTTGTTGAGCTTTCATATATTTATAGCTCTAGTGCATTCATTGCATGGCAATCCCTACTCCTCTCATTGACATCAATTCATGGGCATCTCCATAGCCTATTGATTAGCCACGTAAATGTGAGACTTTCTACCTTTTTATCTTCTCTCGTAACCCCCATCATTATACTTTACTCCACCCATAGTGCTATATCCATGGCTTGCACTCATGTATTGCATAAGAGTTGAAAAGGATGAAGCGCATTAAAAGTATGAACCAATTGCTCGGCTTGTCATCGGGGTTATTGAAAGTGCTAGTTATCGACTAGAGGGGGGGTGAATAGGCGATTTTTATGAAAGTCTTCAAAACGTGGAAGTTTTGAAGACAAACAATAGAAATGACCTAATTGATATGCAACGGAAGATAAACTACAACAAGCAAACCATAGTCAAGTATGCAATAATGTGAAAGTACAGGACTAATAGCAGCTAAGTAGTAAGGATCAGGATGGAAGATAGTATGAAGCCAATCAACGATAGTAGTCAAGCAATGAAGTCAAACAGGTACAACAAATAGGCAATGACTTCACGAAGACAAACTCTTAGTAAAGGGAGGAAGAGGATAGAACCAGTCACTTGTTGAAGACACGGGATTTGTTGGACCAGTTCCAGTTGCTGTGACAACTGTACGTCTGGTTAGGGAGGCTGAGATTCAACTCAGAAGACCGCGTCTTCACCTTATTCCCCTTGAGCTAAGGACACACAGTCCTCGCCCAATCACTCTGGTAAGTCTTCAAGGTAGACTTCCAAACCTTCACAGACTTCGTTCACCGGCAATCCACAATGACTCTTGGATGCTCAGAATGCGACGCCTAACTGGCTGGAGGATTCACAGTCCTCAAGTGTAATAAGTCTTCAGGTCACATAGACAGAAAGACTTCAGTGATGCCTAACACTCTTTGGCTCTGGGTGTTTGGGCTTTGTCCTCGCAAGGATTTCTCTCTCTCAAAGGCTTCGAGGTGGGTTGCTCTCAAATGACAAAAGCCGTGCACTAACTCTGAGCAGCCACCAATTTATGGTGTAGGGGGTGGGCTATTTATAGCCACTGGGCAACCCAACCTGATATGTCCGAAATGACCCTGGGTCACTAAGGAACTGACACGTGTTCCAACGGTCAGATTTCAAACACACACGACAACTTTACTTGGGCTACAAGCAAAGCTGACTCATCCCGCTCTAGATAAGATTTGCTCTCATTGTCTTCGCTGATTTGGGTTGAGCATCACTTCAGTCATTCCGACTTTGTTCACTTGGACCCCACTTAACAGTACGGTGGTTCCTATGACTCAACAAAGAAGAAAAAGGAAACAACAAGACGACACAGTCTTCGTGCTCCATAGTCTTCACTCAATGTCTTCTCATGTCATAGTCTTCAATATGAATATCTTCACATACCACCATTGTCATCAACGTCTTCATACATTTTTAGGGGTCATCTCCGGTAGGTAAACCGAATCAATGAGGGAAACTACCTGCGTTATCCTGCAATTCTCACAAACGCATTAGTCCCTCAACCAAATTTGTCATCAATACTCCAAAACCAACTAGGGGTGGCACTAGATGCACTTACAATCTCCCCCTTTTTTGGTGATTGATGACAAACTGGTTGAAGTTTTCAACGGGGATAAAGTATGTGAAATTGTAAAGGATAGGGTATTGTCTTCATAAGTAGCAAAGGCTCCCCCTGAAGATGTGCATATAAGTAATTTGCTTTTGGAATGCAAATGCACATGGCAGGTTGTACTTGTGGAGATCCTCTTAAACTTATGAAGATAATTCATCATGCATGAAATGATATAGCAAAGAGAATGACATGCATAATGAAAAATGGACGTCTGCAGAATGATCTAAGTGCGGAAGTTATCAGCGCACATGCGGAATTTATCATCGCATCACAGAAAAGCAAATAAGTAGTAGACGACCATCGAGTTTAAGTGTTACAACTCAAAGAACCAAATGTATCAAAAGCGAGAGTTGTAAACACTAGGCAAAATATAAAACAACCGCCCATATGAACCCGCTTGAAGACTATCAAACTCATACGCTTCTCCCCCTTTTGTCAGTAAGGACCAAAAAGGTGTGAAGACATAGAGCATCTACTCGTTCTCATGAGTAGGTGAAGCAGCAGGGTTGTCGTTGTTGTTTGGCGCCGCAGATGTACTTGGTGCAGTGTTGATGCGTGCAAAAGTAGGGGGCAGTGAAGTAGCATCGTCTTCATCATCGATCACTCTGGCATTCACAGTTGCCGTCGAGGAAGAACAGTCAGAGTCTTCAAGGGATGGAGTTCGACGTAGGACAACATTCCATGGAGGAGTGGAGTCAAACTTGAATCTTTCAGTGAAGCCATCGTCTTGAAGATCTGCTTCAGCACTAAGCAGCGTCAAACTCTTCCATGATCGCCGACAGGTCTCGTGAGTGACAAAAGCATTCTTGGTGGCAAGATTTTGAATGCGATTGACGTCGACCAAGAGGCTTTGCATTTGTCGCTTGAGCCAAAAGTGATGCTTATCTTGTTTCTGATGCAGTGCCACAAGATGTTCTCGGTCATTTAGAGCACGAGAGCGCTTCTTAGGCCTTTGGGCAATTGTGCTCTCAGTAGCTTCAGTTTGCGCACGATGAGGCAGACGAGTGTTCCCAGCCATTGGATAGATACGAGTTACTGCTTGGACTCCTTCCATGGGCTGAGTGAAGCTTTGGTGATCAGCATTTTGAAGACAAAGAGGCTTCTTGGCAGGCTCAGGGTATATGGCTTCAACTGACATATCAACCTCTGGTAGAAAGATCAGATGATTGCGAGCAGAGGGCTGATAATTGACATAGGAGTGTAGCTTGATGAGGCGCATGACCCATGGAGCATAAAATTTCAGGCCAAAAAGGTCAGATCCAGACGAAGACAGTTGCCGGATGAAGAATTCTTGAGTATTGAAGTTGATGCCATTGAGGATGTAAAAGACCAATGTCTTCATGGCTCCTTCAAGTTTTGCAGCCGAGGAATGCCCTTTGATAGGCCATAGAGTTTGCCTGATGATGTGGTATATTGTGCGAGGCAGATACTCTAGGTCATCAACAAAGAACTCCTTTGGGTATTCAGCATCAGATGGCAGAGGCTTCATCATGCTCAACATCTGGCTCATGTTAGGCTTTGGCTTATTGAAGATCTCTGCTTCTTCCTTGCTCTTGATTAGTTGATCAAGGGAATCATCTGCAAGATCTTCATCGCTGGACAGATCAATGTGCTCTTCTCGCAGAATGGCAGCAGGAGTCAAGGTCTGATCAGCATGCTTGACGATTTTCTTTTTCTTCTCCGTCTTCTTGGAGATACGTGATAGATCTTCAGACTGCACACTGTCTTCAGGAGGTGCAGTGGCCAGTGGCTTCGCACGTGAAGCTTTTGGAGGAGCAGCTGATCTTGAAGCCTTAGGCTTCTTTAGCTTCTGCGGCTTTGGAGGAGGAGCTGGGGCTTCATCAGTGTCAGTATCATTATCAGAATGATCCACTTTGGCACCTTGGACTAAGATGTAAGTGACGAGGCCATCAAGGTTGGAGAAGGGGCCGATGACATTGGGTTCTGCATCACGTGAGCCGTCAGCACGGGGAGCAGAGGGACCAGGGTTGAAGTCTAATCCCAATGACTTCTTGTTTTCCTTGGCCGATGCCTTTGCGTGCTGGAAGTTGCGCTTGAAGAGAGTATCGTCACAACACCAGAGCAATGATGATGGGTCGGCAATTTGAGGCTGAGGTCCACGGACCATACAAGGATAGAAACCTTGTGCAATAGCTTCAGCTTTGTTCTTGGGTTGAAGGCCTCGATAGAGAATATCACCCCAAGGACTCTTGATAGCATTCTTCTCAGCGTATTCCTGGGTCACGAACTTGTATTTGAACCATTGTTCAGCCCAATATCGTCGAATCCATTGGATTCGTGTCTTGCGCTGATGATAATTCTCTTCAGGATCTGTCTTGTAAAGTTTTGCGAGGTCATCAGGCAAATCTTTTGATGTTCCCCCTCGACGCTGTCTGCCACCCTTCCTTACTGGTTACTCTGCAGCCATGAACTTCAAACTGAATGGCTTCAACACGTTCAAAGGCTTCAAAGGCTTTCGCTTGCTGGACAAACATGAACTGGCTTCGGGAGAGTTAATGTGATGTTGTAAGAATTCTGCAAACGAATGCAGACTATGAGAACCAAGGGATTCTCCCACGGACATGTACCTGTGACAGCATTAGAGATGCGAGGGAAGGAGAAGAGGTCATATGCGTTCTCAGAAGATTTTGAAGATAAATCAGTTTGAAGACATTGACCTCATGATGCGAAGACATTCACTTATATGTTGAGAGTTGGTTCCAGATTTGTACGAATCCGTGAATAAGTACATGTGAGGAATCAAACTAGATATGAAGTTTAAGTGAATAGACTAGGCAGTATGAGATGCAGACAGAATAGATCTAACATTGTGTAGGCAGAAACCACTTTTGGTAAATAGGATGAATCTTTGAAGATCAAAAGGATGGTAAAAATAGAGTTATATTTACGACACAAAGAACTGTTGGATGGGATGAACAGGAGACCGAGCAGTTCAATCCACCGTGCCCTAACTTGGCGACGGAGGACACCTACGGCGACGGCGGAGAGGACGATGTCCGCGGCCGGCGTGAGGACGGCGTCGGAGAAGTCGCGGCAGCTAAGCGCTTCATCGCCAGCGTCGTCGAGAGCTAGCGGTGGCGCTAGGGTTTTGACGAGGTGGAGAGGTGAAAGAAGGTTGTCTTTACCGCAGGGGACATGTATTTATAAGGAAGTGTGCGGCACAGCGCAATTACGCAGGTGCCCCTGGCGGTTCACATCTGAGGGGCACGTGGCAAGCATGCAACATACTCAGAGTTGTCCCACGTTTCCACGCCCGCCAGGCATGTCGGATGGTTGTTCCGGCTTCTCCGGATTTTAAACAATAAGGATGAATCATTTAAAACAGACTTAATGTTTGTCTCTGTGTCTTCTGCTGACTAGGACGCAGAGAAGACATTCGACAGTTTCAATAGAATGCATATGATTTGGACAGATAGAGTTTGAGATAGAAAGCATAGAGAGATTAGGGTCCGATCACATTCACTTAGTTCGAAAGATTCGACTAGGAAGACATAGCTATAAGTGAATGTTGTAGAGGACAGAACACTAGTATATGTATCAGAAAGCAATCAAATCATCATAGTGAAGAAAATCATGAAGATAAATTGAAATTGAAGACAAACCAAATGCGAAGACATTGCAAAAATAACGCCATGAGTGAAACACTTCAAATAGAGAAATTTGGTGGTGGCGTTACCCACCGTATAGGAAGTATTAGACCCAGACACGGCGCACAATTATCGTGGTGCTCCGAAGTCAAATTCCATGTTAATGTATTCACACTCAGAATGTAAGTCTTCATTGATTGAAGATATACTTTACTTCGTGTGTTGCACATCTAAGTCATGAACATGCATAAGTGTTAGGATGTGTGCCTGATCACAGGACATTTGAGGATTCCAAGATATTTAGCTCACACCATAACTTGCAAAACCTTTTCTCATCCAAGGGCTTTGTGAAGATATCTGCCAGTTGCTCTTCAGTGTTGACGTGAATGATGTCAATATCTTTCTTCATGACATGATCTCTGAGAAAGTGATGACGAATTTCAATATGCTTTGTCTTTGAGTGCTGGATTGGATTGTTGGCAATCTTGATGGCGCTTTCGTTGTCGCAGAAGAGAGGCACTTGTTTCAGATTGATGCCATAGTCCTTGAGAGTTTGCTTCATCCATAGAAGCTGAGCGCAACAAGATCCAGCAGCAATGTATTCAGATTCAACAGTTGAGAGTGATACACAGTTCTGCTTCTTTGAAGACCAACAGACAAGTGATCGACCCAGAAAGTGACATGTGCCTGATGTAGACTTGCGATCCACCTTGTCACCAGCATAATCAACATCTGAGAATCCAACCAAATCAAATTTTGAGCCCTTTGGATACCATAATCCGAGTATTGGGGTGTAAGCCAAATATCGAAGAATTTGCTTCACAGCTAAGTGATGCGATTCCTTTGGTGCCGCTTGGAATCGAGCACACATGCAAACACTAAGAATAATATCTGGCCTAGATGCACATAGGTAAAGTAAAGAACTAATCATGGAGCGGTATACCTTTTGATCTAACTCTTTACCATTGTCGTCGGGACCCAGATGGTGTTTGGCTGGCATTGGTGTCGTGTAACCTTTGCAATCTTCCATTCCAAACTTCTTCAGACAGTCTTTGAGGTATTTTTCTTGAGATATGAAGATGCCATTTCTTTGCTAGCGAATTTGAAGACCAAGGAAGAACTTTAGCTCACCCATCATGGACATCTGATATTGCTCTTGCATCATGTATCCAAACTCATCACTATACTTCTGGTTGGTGCAGCCGAAGATAATGTCATCCACATATATTTGGCACACAAACAGTTCACCATCATATGTCTTCGTGAAGAGTGTGGGATCAAGGGATCCAGGTATGAAGCCTTTGCTCTTCATGAAGTCTTTGATCGTATCATACCAAGCGCGAGGCGCTTGTTTGAGGCCATACAGTGCTTTGTTTAGCTTGTACACCATATCAGGATGTTTTGGATCTTCAAAGCTAGGTGGTTGAGCTACGTACACTTCTTCTTCAATCTTGCCGTTGAGAAATGCACTCTTCACATCCATTTGATGTAGCAGAATGTTGTGGTGATTAGCTTAGGCTAGCAGTATACGAATAGCTTCAAGCCTAGCCACAGGAGCAAATGTTTCATCGAAGTCAATTCCTTCTACTTGAGTATATCCTTGAGCCACAAGACGTGCTTTGTTTCTGACGACTTGACCATGCTCATCTTGCTTGTTTCGATATATCCATTTTGTGCCAATAATGTTATGCTTGCGCGGGTCAGGACGCTTGACAAGTTCCCAAACATTCTTCAGCTTGAACTGTTGAAGTTCCTCTTGCATAGCTTGTATCCATTCAGGTTCCATAAAGGCTTCAGCAACTTTCTTGGGTTCTGATATTGACACAAATGAAAAGTGCCCACAGAAATTTGCTAACTGTGTTGCTCTTGAGCGAGTAAGTGGACCAGGTGCATTGATGCTATCAATTATCTTCTCAATTTGTACTTCATTTGCAACTCGAGGATGAACTGGATGAAGACTTTGCTCTTGCTGATCATTGTCATCATTGGGAGGATTGTCTTCGGTCTGAGCATTGTCTTCAGGTTGGTTAGGTGCAGAAATGATAAGTTCCTCTTCAGGCTGTGCTTCAGAAGGCATGATTTCACCAGTTCCCATTAGCTTGATAGATTCGCTGGGAGGAGCTTCGTCTAGTGTACTTGGCAGGAGCTCTCTTTGTGAACCATTGGTTTCATCAAATCGCACGCCCACAGTTTCGACGATTTTGTAGAGATAGAGGTTGAAGACTCTGTAGGAGTGCGAGTCCTTTCCGTAGCCAAGCATGAAGCCTTCATGAGCTTTAGGTGCAAATTTTGACTTGTGATGGGGATCCTTGATCCAGCACCTAGCTCCAAATACTCTGAAGTAGCTGACATTTGGCTTCTTGCCAGTAAGGAGCTCATAGGATGTTTTGTTCAGAAGCTTGTGGATGTAAACACGGTTGATGATGTGACATGCTATATCAATAGCTTCAGGCCAGAACTTTCTTGGTGTCTTGTATTCGTCGAGCATTGTTCGAGCCATCTCAATGAGGGTTCTGTTCTTGCGCTCAACGATGCCATTTTGCTGAGGTGTGTATGGAGCAGAGAACTCATGAGTGATTCCCATTGTATCCAGATAAAGATCAAGTCCGGTGTTCTTGAACTCAGTGTCGTTGTCACTTCTGATATGCTTGATCTTCACACCATAATTGTTCATTGCTCGATTGGCGAAGCGTCTGAAGACATCTTGCACTTCAGTCTTGTAGAGAATTATGTGCACCCATGTGTATCTTGAGTAGTCATCAACAATGGCGAAGACATAGAGACAAGCAGTTGTTGTGAGGGTGGAGTAGTGAGTAGGTCCAAATAAGTCCATGTGTAACAGCTCAAAGTGTTGAGATGTCGTCATGATTGTCTTCGAGGGGTGCTTTGCCCTAGTCATCTTTCCAGCTTCGCAGGCACCACACAAATGATCCTTCTTGAACTTGACACCCTCGATGCCTATGACATGCTTCTTCTTGACGAGTGTGTGTAAGTTCCTCATGCCAGCATGCCCCAGCCTCCGATGCCAGAGCCAGCATTCTGAAGCTTTTGCAAGAAGACATACGGCAAGCTGTGGACCTGCTGAGAAATCTACCATGTATAGATCATCTTTTCGATACCCTTCAAAGACTAGAGACTTGTCAGATTCCATTAGTACAAGGCATCAATATTTTCCGAATAGCACAATCATGTTCAAGTCACAAAGCATTGAGACAGACATTAAGTTGAAACCAAGGGATTCAACAAGCATCACTTTATCCATGTGCTGATCCTTTGAGATTGCAACTCTACCTAGTCCCAATACCTTGCTTTTACCAGTGCCAGCAAATGTGATGTGACTCTTGTCTGATGGACGTAAGGTTGAGTCCATGAGAAGACTTCGATCACCAGTCATATGATTTGTGCATCCGCTGTCCATAATCCATTCTGAAGCTTTTGGTGTCATACCCTACAGTGCAGTTAGGAGGATAGGCTTCATAAAGAGCGTTCTGAAGCATAAGCATTTGACGCACACAATGATTATCATAGCTTAGATCATGGTTAGGACACATAGTATGACTGGTAAGCGATTCAAATGTGAAATACATAGTAAGATCATTTTATCATGCATCCCTTAATGTGTTTTAGGTCCCAGCAATAGCATCGGACGCCTTTGATTTCAGGATGGAGACCCTTCCCTGCAAAAGAAAGTTAATTCTTCTTCACCACCCACATCTTCAGGGGTGGCTTAGAAGCAATGAGTCTAAGTGCTGCATCTGAGAATTTCGGCTTTGGAGCCCTAGCAAATAGCCTTGCAGGAGATGAATGATACTCATATGAATAAGCAGAAAAGTTCTTAGTTCTATGAATATAGTGGTTTGAAGACACAGGCTCATATTCATAAGTCTAAGTATGATTTCCCTGCAAAACATTGGCGTTAGGGTGACTCAGGTGAGTCCTATATCTATATGAAGCCTTTGGGCCATATTAGCCATAGGTCTGGGGTTTGTCTTCTTCCTTGGTGGTGTCATGATGACATTCACAGGAAGATTCTCAATGCACTGCTTAGGTACCCAGATCTTCTTCATAGGTGGTCCATTCCTGCAGTTAGTACCAATATACCTGGCAAACACTTCACCATTCTGATTCTTAAACAGCTTATAGTTTGCATCAAAGGATTCGTCAATGATAATAGGATTAGCACAGGTAAAGCCAGATAAGGTGGATGGATCCATTGAAGGTTCCTTTGCAGCAACCCATGTGGTTTTGGGATACTGCTCAGGCTTCCAGTAGGAGCCATCAACATTCATTTTCCTCTCGAACCCAACACCCTCTTTCCTAGGGTTTCGGTTCAGAATCTGCTTTTTGAGGACATCGCAAAGTGTCTGATGTCCTTTCAGACTTTTATACATCCCTGTTTCAAGCAATGTCTTCAACCTAGCATTTTCATCAGCAATAGTAGTGGTATCCTCTGCAGAGGGGTTAGTTACCACATCAGTACTTGAAGACAATGCAACAGCAGCAACAGTGGAACATTCAGCAACAGATGTAGCGTTATCATGCTCAATGCACTTTAGACATGGTGGTTCAAATTCATCCTGAGCGGGACTGATCTGTTGAGCGCGAAGTGACTCATTCTCTTGTTGAAGATCTTCATGAGCCGCTCTCAATTTTTCAAGCTCTTGCTTCCTTTGAAGATAATCATAGGAGAGCTTTTCATAAGTGGTTGAGAGCGTTTCATGACAACTTTCAAGTTCTTGGTACTTAGTATGAAGATTTTTTATGTCTTCAACTAAGGACTGTGAACGTGTCATTTCCGCGTCCAACAGGTCATCGCTTTTGTCTAACAGTTTTTGAGTATGTTCCATAGCCTTTTATTGTTCAGTTGCAATTTTAGCAAGTGTTTTGTAGCTGGGTTTGGATTCACAATCAGAGTCATCTTCACTTGATGTTTGAAAGTAAGCATCACGTGATTTTACCTTGGCACCACGTGCCATGAAGCAGTAGGTGGGAGTAGGATCGTCTTTGTCATCAGCTTCAGCGTTGCTGTGGAAGTCATTGTCTTCAGTGTTGAAGATGGACTTGGCAACATAAGCTGTGGCTAGAGCCAGACTTGCAACGCCAGGGCCGGACTCCTCTCCAGACTCCACCTCCGCCTCCTCAGAAGCAGACTCCTCCTCTGAATCCATTTCCTTGCCAACAAAGGCACGAGCCTTGCCAGATAAGCTCTTCTTGTGTGATGAAGACTTGGAAGAAGACTTAGAAGAAGACTTTGAGGATTTCTTCTTCTTCTTGTCATCAGAATCATATTCTTTGTTCTTCTTCTTCTTCTTCTCATTGTCCCACTATGGACACTCAGATATGTAGTGACCAGGTTTCTTGCACTTGTGGCAGGTTCTCTTCTTGTGGTCATGGGTGGAAGCTTCATCATTCCTTGAGCTGGTTCGTGAAGACTTTCTGAAGCCTTTCTTCTTGGTGAATTTCTGGAACTTCTTCACAAGCATAGCAAGTTCCTTTCCAATGTCTTCAGGATCATCAGAACTGCAGTCAGATTCTTCTTCAGATGAGGAAACAACTTTTGCCTTCAAAGCGCGAGTTCAGCCGTAGTTGGGACCATAGATATCTCTTTTCTCAGAAAGCTGGAACTCATGTGTGTTGAGCCTCTCAAGTATATCAGATGGATCGAGTGTCTTGAAGTCAGGACGTTCTTGTATCATGAGGGCAAGGGTGTCAAAGGAGCTGTCAAGTGATCTCAGTAGTGTCTTGACGATTTCATGATTGGTAATCTCAGTTGCGCCGAGAGCCTGAAGCTCATTTGTGATGTCAGTGAGGCGATCGAACGTGAGATGGACATTTTCATTGTCGTTTCTCTTGAAGCGGTTGAAGAGGTTGTGAAGAACACTGATCCTTTGATCTCTCTGGGTTGAAACGCCTTCGTTGACCTTGGATAGCCAGTCCCAGACTAGCTTCTACATTTCCAGAGCACTCACACGGCCATACTGTCCTTTGGTCAGATGACCACAGATGATGTTCTTGGCAGTAGAGTCCAGTTGAATGAACTTCTTGACATTAGCAGGGGTGACACCTTCAATAGTTTTGGGAATGCCGTTCTTGACGACATACCAGAGGTCGACATTAATGGCTTCAAGATGCATACGCATCTTATTCTTCCAGTAGGGATATTCAGTTCCATCGAACATGGGGCAAGCAACGGAGACTTTGATTATCCCTGCAGTCGACATAGCTAAAACTCTAGGTGGTTAAACAGAATCACACAGAACAAGGGAGTACCTTGCTCTGATACCAATTGAAAGTGCTAGTTATCGACTAGAGGGGGGTGAATAGGCAATTTTTATGAAAGTCTTCAAAACGTGGAAGCTTCGAAGACAAACAATAGAAATGACCTAATTGATATGCAGCGAAAGATAAACTACAACAAGCAAACCATAGTCAAGTATGCAATAATGTGAAAGTACAGGACTAATAACAACTAAGTAGTAAGGATCAGGATGGAAGATAGTATGAAGCCAATCAATGATAGTAGTCAAGCAATGAAGTCAAACAGGTACGACAAATAGGCAATGACTTCACGAAGACAAACTCTTAGTAAAGGGAGGAAGAGGATAGAACCAGTCACTTGTTGAAGACACGTGATTTGTTGGACCAGTTCCAGTTGCTGTGACAACTGTACGTCTGGTTAGGGAGGCTGAGATTCAACTCAGAAGACCGCGTCTTCACCTTATTCCCCTTGAGCTAAGGACACACAGTCCTCGCCAATCACTCTGGTAAGTCTTCAAGGTAGAATTCCGATCCTTCACAGACTTCGTTCACCGGCAATCCACAATGACTCTTGGATGCTCAGAACGCGACGCCTAACCGGCTGGAGGATTCACAGTCCTCAAGTGTAATAAGTCTTCAGGTCACACAGACAGAAAGACTTCAGTGATGCCTAACACTCTTTGGCTCTGGGTGTTTGGGCTTTGTCCTCGCAAGGATTTCTCTCTCTCAAAGGCTTCGCGGTGGGTTGCTCTCAAACGACAAAAGCCGTGCACTATTTATAGCCACTGGGCAACCTGACCTGATATGTCCGAAATGACCGTGGGTCACTAAGGAACTGACACGTGTTCCAACGGTCAGATTTCAAATACACACGGCAACTTTACTTGGGCTACAAGCAAAGCTGACTCATCCAGCTCTGGATAAGATTTGCTCTCATTGTCTTCGCTCGAAGACATAGGATTTGGGTTGAGCATCACTTCAGTCATTTCGACTTTGTTCACTTGGACCCCACTTAACAGTACGGTGGTTCCTATGACTCAACAAAGAAGAAAAAGGAAACAACGAGACGACACAGTCTTCGTGCTCCATAGTCTTCACTCAATGTCTTCTCATGTCATAGTCTTCAACATGAATATCTTCACATACCACCATTGTCGTCAACGTCTTCATACATTTTTAGGGGTCATCTCCGGTAGGTAAACCGAATCAATGAGGGAAACTACCTGCGCTATCCTGCCATTCTCACAAACGCATTAGTCCCTCAACCAAATTTGTCGTCAATACTCCAAAACCAACTAGGGGTGGCACTAGATGCACTTACAGTTATGCATGATGAGAACGTTTGTGTGACAATATTGAAATATAGCCTAACTATATGATTTTGTAGTGATAAGCTTTCTTTGGCTATGTTATTTTGATAAGACATAATTGCTTGGTTAGCATGTTTGAAGTATTATTATTTTTATGTCAACAGTAAAATTTTATCTTGAATCTTTCGGATCTAAATATTCATACCACAATAAAAAGATTTACATTGAAAATTATGCTAAGAAGCATTGCACATCAAAATTACTTTTTATCATTTACCTACTCGAGGACGAGCAGGAATTAAGCTTGGGGATGCTTGATACGTCTCCACCGTATCTATAATTTTTGATTGTTCCATGCTATTATATATTCTGTTTTGGATGTTTAATGGGCTTATTTATACACCTTTGTATTATTTTGGGGACTAACCTATTAACCGGAGACCCAGCCCAAATTGCTGTTTTTTGCCTATTTCAGTGTTTCGTAGAAAAAGAATATAAAACGGAGTCCAAACGGAATGAAACCTTCGGGAACGTGATTTTTGGAACAAACGTGATCCAGAGAACTTGGAGTGGACGCCAAGCAAAAGATGAGGAGGCCACGAAGTAGGGGGCACGCCTACCCCCCAGGCGCGTGTAACACCCACGATGCGGCTATATCTCCCACGTGTCCAAGCACGACTTAGAGGCATAACCGCATGGTGGTTTTGTCGCAAGAAGGGTCATCTTCACACAATCCCATGTAATGAACAAGAATGGGATAAAGAGAGTTGGCTTACAATCGCCACTTCACATAATACATAATTTAAGGTCATACATCATTCAAAATACACTCATAGACCGGCTACGGTCAAATCCAAATGAAAAGAAGACAACCCCAAATGCTAGATCCCCGATCGCCCCGACTGGGCTCCGCTACTAATCATCTGGAAACGAAACATAGTAATGACCAAGGTCCTCGTCAAACTCCCACTTGAGCTCGATTGCGCCAGTTGCGCTGGTATCCTCGGTACCTGCATCTGTTTTGGTAGAATCTGTGAGCCACGGGGACTCAGCAATCTCACACCCGCGAGATCAAGACTATTTAAGCTTGTAGGTAGGAAAGGGGTAATATGGTGGAGCTGCAGCAAGCACTAAGCATATATGGTGGCTAACATACACAAGTGAGAGCGAGAAGAGAAGCAACGCAATGGTCGAGAGGTTAGAAGTGATCAAGAAGTGATCCTGAAACTACTTACGCTCATACATAACCCAAACCGTGTTCACTTCCCGGACTCCGCCGAGAAGAGACCATCACGGCTACACACGCGGTTGATGCATTTTAATGAAGTCAAGTGTCAAGTTATCTACAACTGGACATTAACAAATTCCCATCTGCCTCATAACCGCGGGCACGACTTTCGAAAGATAATATACCCTGCAGGGGTATCCCAACTTAGCCCATCATAAGCTCTCACGGTCAACGAAGGATATACCTTCTCCCGGGAAGACCCGATCAGTCTCGGAATCCCGGTTCGCAAGACATTTCGACAATGGTAAAACAAAACCAGCAAGACCACCCGCTGTGCCGACAAATCCCGATAGGAGCTGTACATATCTCGTTCTCAGGGCACACCGAATGAGCCAGACGTCGGGTTGGCATAGACCCTGGTTGCCCAAGGGGCGCCGGACATCGCTCAGGTTGGACCAACACTCGAAGGAGCACTGGCCCGGGGGGGTAAACAAAGATGACCCTCGGGCTCGCGAAAACCCAAGGGAAAAAGGCTTAGGTGGCAAATGGTAAAACCAAGTTTGGGCCTTGCTGGAAGAGTTTTATTCAAAGCGAACTGTCAAGGAGGTCCCATAAATCACCCAACCGCGTAAGGAACGCATAGTCAAGGAACATAACACCGGTATGACGGAAACTAGGGCGGCAAGAGTGGAACAAAACACCAGGCATAAGGCCGAGCCTTCCACCCTTTACCAAGTATATAGATGCATTAATTAAATAAGAGATATTGTGATATCCCAAAATATCCATGTTCCAACAAGGAACAATCTTCATCTTCACCTGCAACTAGCAACGCTATAAGAGGGGCTGAGCAAAAGCGGTGACATAGCCAAACAACGGTTTGCTAGGAAAGGGATGGTTAGAGGCTTGACATGGCAATATGGGAGGCATGATAAACAAGTGGTAGGTAGAGCTAACATAACGATAGAGCGAGCAACTAGCAAAGCAAAGATAGAAGTGATATCGAGGGTATGGTCATCTTGCCTGCAAAGTTCTCAGAGTTGTCGAAGGCTTGATCCTCGTAAGCGTTCTCAACAGGTTCCTCGTGCATGTACTCGTCTCCCGGCTCTACCCAAAGCAAGAACACAAGCAATGGAACCACAATCAAACATGGAGCAATGCACAAGCAATGTGATGCAATGCATGACATGATATGCAATGCATATGCTTGCTCCGGAAGGAAAAAGGATGAACAAGGCATCAACTTGGCAAACCAAGTATGCCGCTGGAAAGATGAGATGATTTCGGTTGAAATCAATATCAAGATCACCGGAATCGGATGCACGGTTTGCAAATGGCAAGCAAAACAAGAATGACACAAATCTGCGATTAACAGCGCGATGCTACTTAGCATGCAACAAGAAACTATGCTACAACACCCCAAAATAAAAACAAAGCATATGGCAGTGATCTACAGGAGATGATTGACAAAAGAGGAACACTGAGCTATGGCTAAATCACACCATAACAGGTTCAAACAAGCATGGGAAAAGTGCAAAGGATATCAGGTTTGACATGGCATAAACAGCATCAGGTAGCAATGTTCAGAGCAAGCAATCAACATGCTACAGGAACTTATAATAGCAAAACAAGGCATGACATGATTCTACTCAAAGCATAGAACAAAAGTCCCTTACTGACCATGAGCCAAAAAGGACCAGAAGAAATGATGGCATCCATGTAAACATAGCAAGTTTCGTTAACAGATTCATCAAACAGGGCATGGCATTGACAGTATTATGAAGGCATCTTCTCGAGCTCGATTCACTCACCACAAGACATTGCATGACAAGATAAGTATAGCATCAGCAGGAAGACATGTTTATGAAACTAAACATGGCAAGAACAAGATCATAACATGCAAGGATCATCTACAACAACCTTGGCAAAATTGAATATCATGTAAACAATCTGCCAGGAATCATTTTGTAGCAAAAGTAGCACAAGAAAATGACATGCTAGACTACTCCATAATTTCCAACAGGGGCATGGATGGATAGAGAATAACCATATGTTCAAAACATCCTTACTGAAGTATCTCAAAATATGCATGGATCTCTCTGTAGCATCAAGTTTACATGGCATAAAAATAACAGCAGAACAGGGACTGAAATCAGCAACATCATGAAGCCTAGTTTGCATGCTTGTGCTAGTCACCACAGAGATCACAAAAATACATAGCATACACCCCTGTAAATATGGCATGGCATAGTTCAAAACACATGTAGGGCTCAAGTTCATAAGATGCACACATCAATCATGCCAAAAATGACAAAAGTGCATGTTCTGATAAGAATCTGAAACTAACATCACATAGCCCTCTTCCAACCGCATTTCGGACATCAAGATGAGATCAAATGAAAATGATGCAATGAGATGAAATGATATACTCATCGAGGCGAACAATTCGGTATGCTACACGCCCAAAACGGAGCCACGGGTGCAGAGTTATCACATGATGAATATGGCATGAAATTATGCAAACTTAGCGAAAAATTTGAAGTCAACCTAGGGTTCTTCTCCAGATCCGATCTGGCACGCGAATCGAGGCGAGGCCGGGGCTCGCCAGAGCTGCTGGAGAAGGCCGGAGAGGAGGACGGGGCGGCCGGATCCGGGCGC
>NC_057795.1:354052193-354075752 GCF_018294505.1 Triticum aestivum | reverse complement strand
GAGAGGCTGGGGCGTGGCGGCAGACGCGTCCGGCTCCGTCCGGACGTGTCCGGCGGCGAGAGGGGAGCGGTGGCTAGGGTTTGCCCGTGATTTCGATGGGGGGTGTGTTTTATAGGTAGAGGGAGCTAGGAGACTCCAAATGGGGTGTAGTTTTCGCCCACACGATCGTGATCCGACAACGGAGAGCATGGAAGTGACTTAGGTGGGTTGTTGGGCTGTTTTGGAGGCGTGGAGGGCTGCAACCCAAAAGAGGCTTTTGCGGATACCCGGTTAACCGTTGGAGTATCAAACGACCTTCAAATGACACGAAACTTGACAGGTGGTCTACCGGTGGTGTACCAAGGCCACTTGGCAAGGCTCGGTCCCTTCCAAGAACGTTTAGCACCCGCTCACGAAAAAGAGACAAGAGGGGTGCGCCGGTGCATGTGGGAGCGTTGGAATGCAAAACGGACAACGGGGAAATGCTCAGATGCATGAGGCGAACACATATGCAAATGAGATGCACATGATGACATGATATGAGATGCATGACATGAACAAAATGCAAAATAAAAGACAAAAACCCAAGCACGGAGGGAAATATCATAGCACATAGCCGAAAATGGCAAGAGTTGGAGTTACAAAGATGGAAAGTTACATCCGGGGTGTTACAACACTCCACCACTACAAGAGGATCTCGTCCCGAGATCTAGGACTGAAAGAACTCTGGATATTCGGAACGGAGGTGATCCTCGCGCTCCCAGGTGGCTTCTCGGTCGGAATGGTGTGACCACTTCACTTTCAGGAATTTGATTGACTTGTTGCGAGTCTTGCGCTCGGTTTCTTCAAGAATAGCAACGGGGTGCTCTTGATAGGACATATCTTCTTGGAGGTCAATCTCTTCAAAGTTGATAGTGCGCTCGGGAGTCTTGAAGCACTTGCAAAGCTGTGACACGTGAAACACATCGTGCACGTTTGCAAAGTTGGATGAAAGCTCAAGTTGATAGGCGAGATCGCCTCTTTTGCCAATGATCTTGAAAGGACCCACGTATCTAGGGGCAAGCTTCCCTTTGATACCGAAGCGACGAGTGCCTTTCATTGGAGAGACGCGGAGGTAGACATGGTCTCCGATTTCAAAAGCCACATCACGATGCTTGTCATCATAATAGCTCTTCTGGCGTGATTGCGCGGCTTTGAGATTCTCACGAATGACTTTGCACATTTCTTCGGCTTCTGTGATCAAGTCGTTGCCAAGAAGTTGGCGTTCACCTGTCTCGGACCAAGAGAGGAGTACGACACTTTCTGCCATAGATAATTTCGAATGGGGCCTTGCCCGAACTCGCTTGGAAGCTGTTGTTGTAGGAGAACTCGGCATATGGAAGACAATCTTCCCACTTCATGCCAAAGGAGATGACACAAGCCCTGAGCATATCTTCAAGGATTTGATTGACTCGCTCGACTTGGCCACTTGTTTGAGGATGGAAAGTTGTGCTGAAACGAATGTTGGTGCCCATGGCCTTCTAAAAGGAGTCCCAGAACTTAGAAGTGAAAATGCTTCCACGGTCTGAAGAAATCAATTGTGGAATGCCGTGCAAGGAGATAATTCTGGAGGTGTATAGCTCTGCCAGCTGAGCTGCTGTGATAGATTCTTTGATAGGAAGGAAATGAGCCACTTTAGTAAGCTTGTCAATGACAACGAAGATAGCATCATTTCCACGCTTAGACTTAGGAAATCCAGTCACGAAGTCCATCTCGATATGATCAAACTTCCATTCCGGAATAGCAAGAGGTTGGAGGAGACCAGCTGGTCTTTGGTGTTCTGCTTTCACCCTTCTGCAGACATCACATTCGTTCACGAATTGAGCAATCTCTCGCTTCATTCGAGTCCACCAATACGATTGCTTGAGGTCGTGGTACATCTTCGTACTTCCAGGATGAATGGATAGAAGGGAATTGTGTGCCTCGTTCATGATGACTTTTCTCAGATCGTCTTTGGGAACCACAACTCGATCCTCAAAGAAAAGAGTATCTTTGTCATCCAAGCGATAGCACTTGTATTTGGAAATGCCCTTGTCAATACCACATTTCACCTTCTTCACCATGGTATCCAGGAGTTGTGCCTCACGAATTTGATCTTCCAAAGTAGGAGAGACTATGAGGTTGGCAAGAAAGCCTTGAGGAACAACTTGAAGATTCAGCTTGCGGAAAGCTTCACAAAGATCCGGTTGAAATGGCTTGAGAATTAGACTGTTGCAATAAGCCTTTCTGCTCAGAGCATCTGCAATCACATTCGCCTTGCCAGGAGTATTGTCACACCCTAGCTAGTCATGCATTAGAGTGTTGCATCATGTTTACTCTTTCATCAGAAACTTGAAATGGGGATGACAGAACCCCCAGTCCCCTCTGAAAACCAACTAGGGTTTACTAAAATAATTTTCAATGAACCTGAAATGCCCTTCTAAAATGCCCATCATTTTTGCCTTGGTTCAAAACCTCTGCCAAAAGTGGTGCACATTTTCCTAGGCCGTCCTAGGGTTTTTGAATTAAATCATAACTATTTGAATTTGGGCATTTAAAATTATATAAAATATTTAAATGCTCAAATATCTCCAAGCTAAAATGTTTCATGTTGGAAATAATCCAACTATGAGCCAGGAGTAGTTCGGTGATTTTTGGAGTTGCCTAGGTATTTTATTTAATTCAACAAAGTTGCAGAAGTATTAAATAAAACAGAAAACAGAAAATAAATAAAGGGAGAAGCTTACCTGAACTCCTCCCTGTGCGGCCCAGCCCAGCCGGCCCAGCACTGTGCTGGCCCGTGCCAGCCAGCTGCTTCCCCTCGCCAGAGCAGGCAGGGAGGTGAGCATGGCGCGCCCGAGCTCGCCACGCACCACCCAGCCTCTCTGCATCGCCCTGGTCGCCGTTGCGCCGCGTGGATCGTCTTCTGGTCGTCGCCCCGACCTCGCCGACACCCTCTCACTCTCCCCCGGCTCTCCCTCGCTCTCTCTCTCTCACGGCCGAAGCTCACCGTCGCCGCCGTTCGCCTTAGCCACTGCCTCCGACCACCCCTCGCTCCCCCCGACAAGCTCAGAAGCTCCGCCTCGACTCCCTCTTCCTCCCCACCGCTCCACGAGTCCCCGGAAGCCCTGCATCGCCGCCACGTCGCCATTCCCCTCTTCGGGCTCCGATCACCGTCGCCGACGAATTCGCCGTCTCCAGCGCGTCCCCGAGCCCGTTTCGACGCCCACTGCAACCGCGGTGAGCTACGCCACTGTTTCCCCCTTCTTCCCTGCTCTCTCCCGACCCCTAGGCCCTAGCCCTACCGCGGCCGAAAGCTTCACGCCGCCGGTGATGTCGCCGTCGTGGCCACGGTCGCCGTAGCGCCCAACCGAGCTCACCATCGTGCTCCACATCTCACTAGGAGCACGTAGCACGCACCAACGCTACCCCAAACCCCCTGCAACACCCTTCCCGTGCACGACCGAACCCCGGCGGCCGCAACCGAGCTCGCCGCCGTCGACTCCGGCCACCCCGACCCCAACGGACTCCGCCAAGAGCCGCGGGTCGTCCTCAGCTTCACTCCGGTGGCCTCCGCGGTCCATTTGGTGGCCGAAACGACCAAAACCACTATCGCCGCCGCACTGATGGTCGCCGCCGGCCAGAACTCCGGCGAGCTGACGTGGCCTAGTTAATTAGCCACTAACCCACCACCTACTGACGCTGACAAGTGGGCCCCAGGGCTTAGTCAAAGCTAACCAGCCCGGGTCAACACGGGATTAGCCCCTGTGTCACTGACGTGTGGACCCCACACGTCAGGTTTGACCCGAGCCAGCCCTGTTGACCTGCTGATGTCACTGTGACGTCAGGCTGACGCAGTAAATGATATTTCTGGATTTAAATTAAATCAGGAAATTCCAGAATATTAATTAAACTTCAAAAATTCATAACTTTTATTCTGTAACTCCAAATTGGACAAATTATATATGAAAAATGATCAGAAAAATCCAATCTATCCATCCGTACTATTTTCATGCATGATCAAACAAGTTAAATTGATGTTTTAATCAGAACAAGGAAAAGCACTTTAAAAGGCCATATTTGAATTTGGAATTTGAATCTTTGATTCAAATTTGCTCAAACACTTCTGGCTTTAGTTGCATTAGCCCAACACACTCATATTGCCATGTTTCATGCATGCATCATATTGTTGCACATTGTTTGGTGATGCCTGTGTATCGTTATCCTTTGCGACAGGATCTGTCCCCGAAGAGTACCGTGACTACCCTAACGAAGAACCGTATCCGTGCAACGAACCATCAGGCAAGCAACCAACCATTTGATCATATCGATACAATCCCATGTTCTCGCTCCTGCTCTCTTTTACTGCATTAAGACAACGCGATTCAAACTGCTGTGTGCTACGGTAGTTGAACCCATTTCCTCTGCATGACCTGTCATTGCCACAATAACTAGATGAAACCCACTAGCATGTGTAGGAGTTGATTGAGCCATATGTATGTGTTGTTCCTACCTTGCTATGCCTGCTATGCTTAGAGTCGTGTCAGGTCTGGTTCATCTGGGTGATGGGCTAGAGTGAAATGTTAATGTCGGTAATGAGAGTGGTGTGGTGAACACGATTTGGTAAAGGTATCGATGAGAGGCCATGTAGGAGTACATGGTGGGTTGTTTCATTGAAGCCGACCTTAAGCACTGAGATCTGTATGTGTGATTTAAGAATCAGCTACTACCATACATTGGGCCCTGAAATATGACCCCGCTCGACTTCTTATCCACCTTAGCTCTCTGTCCAGGAGTTGCAAGTAGTTTCTGGTGTTTGTAGCCTACTGGAGGCCGTGGACAGCGCTGACCGTAGGGGTGGGCTGTGATGCGGTAGGTACGTGGCCGGGTGTACCGAATACCCGTTAGGTATCTCGGGAACCCTGTTCACATCGTTCGGGGCCGTATGGGAAACCTCGGCCGGACTCCCTGCGGATGGAACCTGAATAGGCTATAAACCTGGACTAGAGGCTTAAGTGTTTAGGTAGGTCGTGGTCTACACCCACGTCGGCTTTCGCTTGAAGTCTGCCGAGCACATGTCGTGTGCAGACGCTAAGTGGTGGAAACATGTATGAAGAAGTACACCCCTGCAGGGTTAACATGATCTATTCGAATAGCCGCGTCCGCGGTAAAGGACTACTTGGTTGCCTATACAGTTCATAGACAAGTAAATGGAAACTATTAAAAGCCTCAAGATAAGTGTGAGTGCCGAGGATGGCTCTTCCGTAGGAAGACGGAGGTGGATCCTCGGTAGTGTATTGAAGTGGTGAATAGTGGACTCGTGTGCGCAAAACTATTTCAAGTTGGAATATCGTAGGATAGCCTAGCCAAGGGTCAAAGCTGGCTTGCTGCAATAACTCCACCAACCCTTCTTGATACTATGCATGTATGTAGGTTCTGATGTAAGTCTTGCTGAGTACCTTTGTACTCATGTTGCTATAATCTACATTTTTACAGAAGACGCTGCAGCCCCTTCTGATGGGTTCTATGTAGACGTTGACATCAACGAGTAGGCTAAAGACCCAGGTGGTGACCCTGAGCTTGTGATGGACCACGTAGTATAGTTAGGCTTCCAAGCCTCTTTTATTTTACTAGTTGTCTGTACCCAGACAAAGTACTTCCGCTGTTGGCTTGTATGATTGTATGACTTGTATGTTGGGTCGTGAGACCCGTACCTTTGTGTGTATGTTATGTATGGCTCTCTGAGCCTTAAATAAAGTACTTGTGTCGTAGAGTCATGTTGTGATGCTTCGTTGTATTTGCACATATCGAGCATATTGTGTGTATGATTGAAATGCTTGGTATGTGTGGGATCTGACTATCTAGTTGTTTATCTTTAGTAGCCTCTCTTACCGGGAAATGTCTCCTAGTGTTACCGCTGAGCCATGGTAGCTTGCTACTGCTCTGGAACACTTAGGCTGGCCGGCATGTGTCCTTCTTCGTTCCTGTGTCTGTCCCTTCGGGGAAATGTCACGCTTTGAGTACCGGAGTCCTGTTAGCCCGCTACAGCCCGGTTTACCGGAGTCCTGCTAGCCCAGTGCTACAGCCCGGACCCACTTGCTGATGGCCGACACGTTCGAAGCTGGGTCATGGATGCCTGTCCCTGTAAGTCTGTGCCACTTTGGGTTTACGACTAGTCATGTCAGCCCGGGCTCTTTATCATATGGATGCTAGCGACACTATCATATACGTGAGCCAAAAGGCGCAAACGGTCCCGGGAAAAGGTAAGACGACACCCGTGGGGATACCGTGCGTGAGGCCGCAAAGTGATATGAGGTGTTACCAGCTAGATCGATGTGACATCGAGTCGGGGTCCTGACAGCGTTGGCATCAGAGCCGGACTGCCTGTAGGTTCTCTAAGCCAAACTAGTCGATGTTGAGTCTAGAAATTCTTTAGTTATATGTAGGGGAATTGTTTGTGGGTTGGAACGTAAGGCTCTTTTTACTCCTTATACCTTGTGACATTCTGATCTGAGTCAGTCCATTCTTCCACCGGGGGTTAAGGAATTAGGATCTGTTCTCTCTATCAGGATCACGTGTTACTAATCAGTAGTACCTTATAAGTTTGATGGTTACAAGCCTAGTTCAGTTCTACTACCACATTTTGTGGTAGGAATGGTTTCAAGACTTGATATGATGATGTTGAGTGTGTACGAAATCCTTTGTCAAATGTCTCAATATCCTTTTTGAGCATTTACAGCTGTTATGCTGCCGAAATTTTGCTAGAAATTCTAATGCCTTTGCATTATAATTGTGCTTTCAGATGGCCACTCGCGACCTCAATCAAGTGGTTCGCCTAACTCGATGCCTAGATGTACCCGGCCATACTGCTAAGTTGGTCAGGGTAATGACTGAGGCTGGATACCGCTGGTATCCTGAGTACACGGTCGAAGAGCAATTCCGAGACTTTAATCAAAGCCAGTATCTCTGCACTGTCAGGATATTTCCATCTTATCCTGGATCCACTGAGCCTCTTCACTGCTCCTATGGACTCGGGGTTACTATCGAGATGGCTGTGCAGGATGCCGCCTACTCTATGATGACCATTATGCGAGTCAGATCTGGGTTATTTCGGGACTCTGATTTCCGGTATATGCCAGGATCACTTCCGGGAGCACAAGGATATCTCCAGGCTATCTATGCTGACTCCACTCAGGAGGATTCACGGACTCGCACCACTGCTGAGATGCTCGAGGATAAGGACCGTGAAAATCGGGCCTTAAGGCTAGAGCTCTTCAATACCCGTGCTGACCACTGGGCCACTTTGACTCGGTTCGCACCGGCGGTGCAAGCTGGTTATTCAGATATGCGCGATCTCTATCCAGTGAGATCTGCTCTGCCAGACGTGATGGTTTGGCGTGATGTAGGAGGCATCACCCCACCTCGCGGTCCCCGCAGGCCACCGTTTGTTGGTCCACGACCTCATCCTAGCCCCTATGGTCCACAAGCTCCGCGAGATCGTCTGTTTCCGGATGAACATGTTGAGCTTCCAGGCTATGGAGGTGACTTCTATGAGGACTACTACGGATCGGTCTGAGTTAGGGGTAGTATCCCTAGTTCGCACTAGCTGTGTCGTCTGTCGTCCCGCGTGACTCGTGGGTTATGACCTAGTTTGTACTCCTTCCGGAGGTGTAGAAAAATAATGTATAGGAGCTTGGAATGCCTCCGATGAGATGTAATCCTTTTCTCACCGTAATAGTACTTTGTTTGGTCTTGTACTAAACTTTGTATGGTGTGTATGACGATGGAATAAAGAAGCAGTTCTGTATCTACCATGTCATACGGATGATCATCTTGCATTCCGAGTTATTTCTTACATTACGTATCCTATGTCGGAATTTCATCATTCTGACTAAATCATTGTCTTGTTTACCTAGGATGGTCAACACGCGCGCCAACCCTGCTTCTCAAGAGCAGGCCGAAGGCAGTGAAGCCAGGAATGAAAATCTGCCTCATCCTCCTTCACTAGCCGAGGTGATGATGGAAGCTGAGAGAAACAAGCGGGAGACAAACCGTTTGTTGGAGCGTATTGAACAGAATACAGCACACCATCAGAGGGCTAACGTGGTGTCACTTAGTGATTTTATCAAATTGCATCCACCCACGTTCCACCACTCCGTCGAGCCTCTCGACGCTGATGACTGGCTTCGCAGTATCTCTCACAAGCTGCGTTCCGCGCTGGTAGCTGAGGCTGACAAGGTCACCTTTGCTGCATATCATCTTGAAGGCCCCGCCAGTCTATGGTGGGAGAATTATGGAGCCATGCGCCCAGCGGGCCATGTCACAACTTGGGCTGAGTTCAGCGAGGCTTTCCGTGAACATCATATTCCGGAGGGTCTCATGGACCGTAAACGTGAAGAATTTTGCAGTTTCACCCAAGGACGACTTTCTGTGGATGCCTATAGCAGAGAGTTTGGTAATCTCGCACGATATGCAACTGAGGAAGTGTCTACTGACGCCAAGAAGCAAGCAAGGTTCCGTAAGGGCCTTAGTCCTGAGCTTCGCCGCGACCTCCGTCTGCATGAGTGCACATCTTTTTCGAAACTTGTCAACAAAGCCATCAGTGCTGAAACTGGTCAGACTGACTATGACGCAACACGCAAGCATGGACGTGACACGGGTTCCTCATCCGGTGCTGGTCCTCAGAAGCGCCGCGTGTGGGTACCCAACACCGCCCTGCCACCCAGGTTCACACCGAGGCCATCTTTCCAGGCGCCTCGCCCTGTTCAACAGTCTGCACCGGCCAAGCCCTATGGGGGTCCATCCAATAATGCTCCTCCACGTACCAGTTCCGTGACTTGTTTCAAGTGTGGGGAATCTGGTCACTATATGCGTGAGTGTCCCCAGACCAACCCCAATCAATCTGCTAAAGCTGTTGGCCGTGGCAAGCCGACAGGGAAGGTGTTCCATGCCAAACCGGTCACCGCTTCACGTGGCCATGTCAATTGTGTCTCTGCCGAAGAAGCTCAAGAGGATCCCAACGTCGTTCTCGGTACGCTTCTTGTTAATTGCCACCCGGCATCTGTTCTTTTCGATACAGGAGCCTCTCATTCCTTTATATCTGAAAATTATGCTCGTTTGCATAACGTTGCATTCTGTGACTTGCCATCCACTATGGAAATCTCTACCCCTGGGTCTAGATGGCAGACCTCTAGGGTAAGTTATGGAAATGAGATCCAAGTCGACAGACTTGTTTTCCTCGCATCTTTGATAGCCCTTAAATCTTCAGATATTAATATCATTTTGGGTATGGACTGGATGTCAGCTCATCAAGCCAAAATTGATTGCTTCTCTAGGACTGTTCAACTCACCCATCCTTCGGGAAAGATAGTCAATGTCTTGACCCGAATAGCCAAGCGACAGTTATATTCTCTTAACGCCAGCCCTTTGCCAGACCTTGAGGACGTTCCGGTAGTCCGTGACTTCCCGGATGTCTTTCCAGAGGAATTGCCAGGTGTTCCACCTGACAGGGATGTTGAGTTCGTAATAGACCTCATTCCAGGAACCGTTCCGATTGCTAGAAGACCTTACAAAATGGCACCTCTAGAACTAGCCGAGCTTAAGAAACAACTCGATGAATCCTTGAAAAAGGGTTTCATCCGACCTAGCTCATCTCCGTGGGCTTGCCCCGTCCTATTCGTCAAGAAGAAAGATGGTACGGACCGGATGGTTGTAGATTACCGACCTGTCAATTTGGTCACAATCAAGAACAAATACCCGCTTCCCAGGATCAACGATCTGTATGATCAGCTCGCTGGATCCTCAGTCTTCTCCAAGATGGATTTGAGGTTGGGCTACCATCAAATCAAAATCAGAAACGGGGACATTCCTAAAACGGCCTTTGTTACTCGTTATGGCCAATACGAGTACACCGTCATGTCCTTCGGTTTAACCAACGCTCCAGCCACCTTTTCTCGGTTAATGAACTCAATCTTCATGGAGTATTTGGATAAATTCGTCGTAGTTTATCTCGATGATATACTCATCTACTCCAAGAACGAGGAAGAACATGCCGAACATCTAAGGCTAGTGTTGAAGAAACTTCGAGAGCATCGCCTTTATGCCAAATTTTCGAAATGTGAATTCTGGTTGTCAGAAGTGACCTATCTGGGTCATGTAATATCTGGTAAAGGTATTGCTGTTAACCCTGAGCGAGTTCAAGCCGTCCTTAATTGGACTCCACCTGAATCGGTCAAGCAAGTTCGGAGTTTTCTAGGCTTAGCGAGCTATTGCCGTCGCTTTGTCGAGAACTTCTCCAAAGTTGCTAAACCTCTAACCGAACTCCTCAAGAAAGATAAGAAGTTCGAATGGACTCCACAATGTGAGCACAACTTTCAGGAACTGAAAAGACGCCTGACCTCTGCTCCCGTGCTGGTACCGCCAGACTTCTCCAAGGACTTCGTTATCTACTGCGACGCCTCGCGACAAGGACTAGGTTGCATTCTCATGCAAGATCGACACGTAATTGCTTACGCTTCACGGCAATTGCACCCACATGAGGAGAATTATCCTACCCATGATCTAGAGCTTGCAGCCGTAGTCTATGCACTTAAGACCTGGCGACATTACCTCCTCGGTAATCGTTGCGAAATATTCACTGATCACCAAAGTCTGAAGTATATTTTCACCCAACCGGATTTGAATCTCAGGCAGAGACGTTGGGTTGAATTGATCACAGACTTCGACTTAGGAATAACCTACACCCCAGGGAAAGCCAACGTCATGGCTGATGCGCTAAGTCGTAAATCTTATTGTAACAACCTGATGTTACAACAAAGTCAACCGCTTCTCCATGAGGAATTTCGGAAGCTTAACCTTCACATTGTACCTCAAGGTTTTCTCTCCACCTTGGTGGCAAAACCTACCCTTACGGATCAAATTATCAAGGCACAGAAGGTAGATCCGGGAATCTCCCGCATCAAGAGAAACATTCAGAAAGGAATTGCGAATTGTTTCTCCGTTAATGATCAAGGAGTCGTATACTTTGGGGATCGACTAGTGGTTCCCAAGGTGCGCAACCTAAGGCGATTAATCCTTAAGGAAGCTCATGAATCTCCTCTCACCATTCATCCCGGTAGTACCAAGATGTATCAGGACCTACGCCAGAGGTTCTGGTGGACTAGGATGAAGAGAGAAATCGCTCAGTATATTGCTAATTGCGACGTCTGTCGTCGTGTAAAAGCAGAGCATCAACGGCCTGCTGGCACCCTTCAACCCTTAGCTATTCCTGAATGGAAATGGGATAAAATTGGTATGGATTTCATTACCGGTTTTCCCAGGACCAAAAGAGGGAATAATGCTATTTTCGTCGTGGTCGATCGTCTTTCCAAAGTAGCTCATTTCTTACCTGTTCGTGAGAGTATAACCGCTAGTCAGCTGGCAGATTTGTACATCTCCCGAATAGTGTCTCTCCATGGTGTTCCTTTGGAAATCAATTCGGATCGAGGAAGTCTTTTCACCTCTCAATTTTGGGAAAGTTTCCAAAATGCTATGGGAACCCGTCTCTCCTTTAGCACCGCTTTCCACCCTCAGTCAAGTGGTCAAGTGGAACGCGTCAACCAAATTCTAGAAGACATGCTTCGAGCCTCTGTTATCTCGTTCGGAATGGACTGGGAGAAATGCCTTCCATTTGCCGAATTCGCTTACAACAACAGCTATCAATCTAGCTTGGGTAAAGCCCCTTTTGAAGTTCTCTATGGACGACGATGTCGAACACCCCTTAACTGGTCAGAAACCAGGGAAAGACAATTCTTTGGCCGGATATGATTCAGGAAGCAGAAGAACAAGTTCGTATCGTTCGTGAAAAGTTGAAAACAGCCCAATCCCGTCAAAAGAGTCAATATGACCGAAAACATAAGGCTATGACTTTCGAGGTTGACGAGAAGGCTTATCTTCGGGTCACCCCTCTGAAGGGAACCCATCGTTTCGGTATCAAAGGCAAATTGGCTCCTCGTTACATTGGACCTTTTCGCATTCTTGCCAAACAAGGAGAAGTTGCCTACCAATTGGAACTACCTCCGCACCTCTCCAGAGTTCACGATGTCTTCCACGTTTCTCAACTCAGGCGTTGCTTCTCGGATCCTATCCGTGAAGTGGACCACGAAACGCTTGATCTCCAAGATAATCTTACATATCGAGAGTACCCCATCCGTATCCTCGATCAGGCCGAGCGTACCACGCGACGTCATAACATCAAGTTCCTCAAAGTTCAATGGTCGCATCATTCTGAAGATGAAGCAACTTGGGAAAGGGAGGATCGTCTTCGACTTGAATATCCCGCCTTCTTCTCGGAGGAACCCAAATCTCGGGACGAGATTCTTTTGAGTGGGGGTGAGTTGTCACACCCTAGCTAGTCATGCATTAGAGTGTTGCATCATGTTTACTCTTTCATCAGAAACTTGAAATGGGGATGACAGAACCCCCAGTCCCCTCTGAAAACCAACTAGGGTTTACTAAAATAATTTTCAATGAACCTGAAATGCCCTTCTAAAATGCCCATCATTTTTGCCTTGGTTCAGAACCTCTGCCAAAAGTGGTGCACATTTTCCTAGGCCGTCCTAGGGTTTTTGAATTAAATCATAACTATTTGAATTTGGGCATTTAAAATTATATAAAATATTTAAATGCTCAAATATCTCCAAGCTAAAATGTTTCATGTTGGAAATAATCCAACTATGAGCCAGGAGTAGTTCGGTGATTTTTGGAGTTGCCTAGGTATTTTATTTAATTCAACAAAGTTGCAGAAGTATTAAATAAAACAGAAAACAGAAAATAAATAAAGGGAGAAGCTTACCTGAACTCCTCCCTGTGCGGCCCAGCCCAGCCGGCCCAGCACTGTGCTGGCCCGTGCCAGCCAGCTGCTTCCCCTCGCCAGAGCAGGCAGGGAGGTGAGCATGGCGCGCCCGAGCTCGCCACGCACCACCCAGCCTCTCTGCATCGCCCTGGTCGCCGTTGCGCCGCGTGGATCGTCTTCTGGTCGTCGCCCCGACCTCGCCGACACCCTCTCACTCTCCCCCGGCTCTCCCTCGCTCTCTCTCTCTCACGGCCGAAGCTCACCGTCGCCGCCGTTCGCCTTAGCCACTGCCTCCGACCACCCCTCGCTCCCCCCGACAAGCTCAGAAGCTCCGCCTCGACTCCCTCTTCCTCCCCACCGCTCCACGAGTCCCCGGAAGCCCTGCATCGCCGCCACGTCGCCGTTCCCCTCTTCGGGCTCCGATCACCGTCGCCGACGAATTCGCCGTCTCCAGCGCATCCCCGAGCCCGTTTCGACGCCCACTGCAACCGCGGTGAGCTACGCCACCGTTTCCCCCTTCTTCCCTGCTCTCTCCCGACCCCTAGGCCCTAGCCCCACCGCGGCCGAAAGCTTCACGCCGCTGGCGATGTTGCCGTCGTGGCCACGGTCGCCGTAGCGCCCAACCGAGCTCACCATCGTGCTCCACATCTCACTAGGAGCACGTAGCACGCACCAACGCTACCCCAAACCCCCTGCAACACCCTTCCCGTGCACGACCGAACCCCGGCGGCCGCAACCGAGCTCGCCGCCGTCGACTCCGGCCACCCCGACCCCAACGGACTCCGCCAAGAGCCGCGGGTCGTCCTCAGCTTCACTCCGGTGGCCTCCGCGGTCCATTTGGTGGCCGAAACGACCAAAACCACTATCGCCGCCGCACTGATGGTCGCCGCCGGCCAGAACTCCGGCGAGCTGACGTGGCCTAGTTAATTAGCCACTAACCCACCACCTACTGACGCTGACAAGTGGGCCCCAGGGCTTAGTCAAAGCTAACCAGCCCGGGTCAACACGGGATTAGCCCCTGTGTCACTGACGTGTGGACCCCACACGTCAGGTTTGACCCGAGCCAGCTCTGTTGACCTGCTGATGCCACTGTGACGTCAGGCTGACGCAGTAAATGATATTTCTGGATTTAAATTAAATCAGGAAATTCCAGAATATTAATTAAACTTCAAAAATTCATAACTTTTATTCTGTAACTCCAAATTGGACAAATTATATATGAAAAATGATCAGAAAAATCCAATCTATCCATCTGTACTATTTTCATGCATGATCAAACAAGTTAAATTGATGTTTTAAACAGAACAAGAAAAGGCACTTTAAAAGGCCATATTTGAATTTGGAATTTGAATCTTTGATTCAAATTTGCTCAAACACTTCTGGCTTTAGTTGCATTAGCCCAACACACTCATATTGCCATGTTTCATGCATGCATCATATTGTTGCATATTGTTTGGTGATGCCTGTGTATCGTTATCCTTTACGACAGGATCTGTCCCCGAGGAGTACCGTGACTACCCTAACGAAGAACCGTATCCGTGCAACGAACCATCAGGCAAGCAACCAACCATTTGATCATATCGATACAATCCCATGTTCTCGCTCCTGCTCTCTTTTACTGCATTAAGACAACGCGATTCAAACTGCTGTGTGCTACGGTAGTTGAACCCATTTCCTCTGCATGACCTGTCATTGCCACAGTAACTAGATGAAACCCACTAGCATGTGTAGGAGTTGATTGAGCCATATGTATGTGTTGTTCCTACCTTGCTATGCCTGCTATGCTTAGAGTCGTGTCAGGTCTGGTTCATCTGGGTGATGGGCTAGAGTGAAATGTTAATGTCGGTAATGAGAGTGGTGTGGTGAACACGATTTGGTAAAGGTATCGATGAGAGGCCATGTAGGAGTACATGGTGGGTTGTTTCATTGAAGCCGACCTTAAGCACTGAGATCTGTATGTGTGATTTAAGAATTCAGCTACTACCATACATTGGGCCCTGAAATATGACCCCGCTCGACTTCTTATTCACCTTAGCTCTCTGTCCAGGAGTTGCAAGTAGTTTCTGGTGTTTGTAGCCTACTGGAGGCCGTGGACAGCGCTGACCGTAGGGGTGGGCTGTGATGCGGTAGGTACGTGGCCGGGTGTACCGAATACCCGTTAGGTATCTCGGGAACCCTGTTCACATCGTTCGGGGCCGTATGGGAAACCTCGGCCGGACTCCCTGCGGATGGAACCTGAATAGGCGATAAACCTGGACTAGAGGCTTAAGTGTTTAGGTAGGTCGTGGTCTACACCCACGTCGGCTTTCGCTTGAAGTCTGCCGAGCACATGTCGTGTGCAGACGCTAAGTGGTGGAAACATGTATGAAGAAGTACACACCTGCAGGGTTAACATGATCTATTCGAATAGCCGCGTCCGCGGTAAAGGACTACTTGGTTGCCTATACAGTTCATAGACAAGTAAATGGAAACTACTAAAAGCCTCAAGATAAGTGTGAGTGCCGAGGATGGCTCTTCCGTAGGAAGACGGAGGTGGATCCTCGGTAGTGTATTGAAGTGGTGAATAGTGGACTCGTGTGCGCAAAACTATTTCAAGTTGGAGTATCGTAGGATAGTCTAGCCAAGAGTCAAAGCTGGCTTGCTGCAATAACTCCACCAACCCTTCTTGATACTATGCATGTATGTAGGATCTGATGTAAGTCTTGCTGAGTACCTTTGTACTCATGTTGCTATAATCTACATTTTTACAGAAGACGCTGCAACCCCTTCTGATGGGTTCTATGTAGACGTTGACATCAACGAGTAGGCTAAAGACCCAGGTGGTGACCCTGAGCTTGTGAAGGACCACGTAGTATAGCCAGGCTTTCCAAGCCTCTTTTGTTTTACTAGTTGTCTGTACCCAGACAAGTTACTTCCGCTGCTGGCTTGTATGACTGTATGACTTGTATGTTGGGTCGTGAGACCCGTACCTTTGTGTATGATATGTATGGCTCCCTGAGCCTTAAATAAAGTATTTGTGTCGTAGAGTCATGTTGTGATGCTTCGTTGTATTTGCACATATCGAGCATATTGTGTGTATGATTGAAATGCTTGGTATGTGTGGGATCTGACCATCTAGTTGTTTATCTTTAGTAGCCCCTCTTACCGGGAAATGTCTCCTAGTGTTACCGCTGAGCCATGGTAGCTTGCTACTGCTCTGGAACACTTAGGCTGGCCGGCATGTGTCCTTCTTCGTTCCTGTGTCTGTCCCTTCGGGGAAATGTCACGCTTTGAGTACCGGAGTCCTGTTAGCCCGCTACAGCCCGGTTTACCGGAGTCCTGCTAGCCCAGTGCTACAGCCCGGACCCACTTGCTGATGACCGACACGTTCGAAGCTGGGTCATGGATGCCTGTCCCTGTAAGTCTGTGCCACTTTGGGTTTACGACTAGTCATGTCAGCCCGGGCTCTTTATCATATGGATGCTAGCGACACTATCATATACGTGAGCCAAAAGGCGCAAACGGTCCCGGGAAAAGGTAAGACGACACCGTGGGGATACCGTGCGTGAGGCCGCAAAGCGATATGAAGTGTTACCAGCTAGATCGATGTGACATCGAGTCGGGGTCCTGACAAGTATATTCAATACTTGGATTGTACTCTTGAATCATTTCGACCCATCAAGTTTGCCTGAGGTTGAGGTTGGGTTGAGTGAAGATATACTTGAGACTCTTATGATTGGTGAAAATGTCCACTTTCCTTCCCAACAAGAGATGTCTCCATGTTATCAATGCATGGAAAACTGCCGCCAACTCAAGATCGTGAGTGGGGTAGTTCTTTTCGTTGGGCTTCAACTCGCGAGAGGTATAGGCCACAACTTTCTTCTCTTGCATTAACACAACATCGAGACCTTGAAGAGAAGCATCACAGAAAACTTCGAATGGCTTGGATTCATTAGGAGGAGTCAAGACAGGAGCTGTGACTAGCTTCTCTTTGAGGGTGTTGAAAGCAACGTCACACTCAGGCGACCAGACATACTTGACATGCTTCTGGAGGAGGTTGGAAAGAGGCTTTGCAATCTTCGAGAAATTCTCAACGAATCTTCGGCAATAGCTTGCAAGACCAAGAAAACTGCGGAGCTGCTTGACATTCTGAGGAGGTTCCCAATTCACAATTGTAGACACCTTCTCGGGATTAACAGCGATGCCCTTGGCGGAGATGATGTGACCAAGATAAAGAACTTCATCAAGCCAGAACTCACATTTGGAAAACTTCGCGTAGAATTGATGCTCTCTGAGCTTGTCGAGCACCAATCACAAATGTTTGGCATGATCCTTCTTATTCTTGGAGAAGACCAAAATATCATCGAGATACACCAAGACAAATTCATTGGTGTAGGGGTTGAAAATAAAGTTCATCATTCGAGAGAAAGTTGAAGGAGCATTGACAAGGCCGAAAGACATGACAGTATATTCATAAGAACCATAGCTTGTTCTGAATGCTGTCTTGGGAATATCTTGTTCACGAATGCGAATCTGATGATAACCCATACGGAGGTCAAGCTTGGAGAATACTTTAGCACCTTTAAGTTGCTCAAATAGCTCATTGATGTTGGGAAGTGGATACTTGTTCTTGATTGTCTTCTTATTCAATGGATGGTAATCGACGCAAAGTCGGTCCGTGCCATCCTTCTTCTGGACAAAAAGAACTCCACAACCCCATGGAGATGAACTCGGTCTGATCAAACCCAGACGCTCTTGTTCATCGAGCTGTTTCTTCAATTCCTTCAGTTCTTCAGGGCCCAGCTTGTAAGGACGCTTGAAAACGGGTTCAGTGCCGGGCTCAAGATCGATAACGAACTCAACTGGCCAGTGCGGAGGCATACCCGGAAGCTCTTCTGGAAAGACATCTTGGTACTCACAAACGACGGGAATCTGGGAGATAGCATTCAACTCGCCCTTCTCATTGAGAGAAAACAACCGAATGGTTTCATCACGAGCGGCATAGATGATAACATCCTGAGAAGAGTGTGTCAATTGAATTTCCCTGGCAGCACAATCAAGCTGAGCCTTGTGCTGAGAAAGCCAGTCCATCCCGAGAATTAAATCAATATCCGAGTCACCAAGGACAATTGGAGAAGACAGAAATCTATAGTTGCCCATCTGGATAGAGACATCCCGAACCATGGAGCTTGCGTTCATGAATTTACCTGGAGAGACAACTGATAACGGTCTAGGCAAATCTTGAAAAACCATCTCATGCTTAGATGAAAAAGGTCTTGAGATGAAACTATGCGATGCACCAGTATCAAATAAAACTTTTGCAGGAATATCATTAACTGAGAGATTACCCATTATCACGTCAGAAGAATCCTCTGCTTGCGCTGCATTCATCATGTTCACCTTTGCAGACTTGGGATTATGCTTGACCACTTCATTGCTTGAAGACCTCATAGGAGGAGGAGGGGGTGGCGCCTTTGGTTGAAGCACCTGTTCGCGTAGTGACCTTTCTGCTGGCACTTGTTGCATGTCACCTCTGAGAGCGGACGGTGATAAGGAGCATTTGACCTTGGAGCTTGAGATTTTGACTTGTTTTGATATCCTGGGTTGGGTGGGTGGGAAGATCCATGACCACCTAAGTTCTTCTGCTGGTAAGGCTGACGAAATGGAGGAGGAGGAAGGTAGAACTTTTGCTACTTAGCTGCCACTTGTGAGGAAGAAGAAGACTGAACTGCATCCCTGATTCTCTTCTTTGAAGCCTCACACTTGAGCTGAGCACCTTCTTGCTTGAGGGCCATATTGTAGAATTGATCAAACTGAGTAGGCTCAACAAGAACAAGAGCTAACTGCAGATCCTCTCTAAGGCCACCTCTGAATTGATAGATCATACTCTTTTCATCAGGAATGTCTTGTTTAGCGAAGCGAGCAAGTTTCTGAAACTGCTTGTTGTATTCGTACACTGACATGTTGCCTTGCTTGAGATTGCGGAACTCCTCACACTTGCTCTCAATAACACTGGTAGGAATGTGGTGAGCTTTAAAGTCCCGACAGAAATCAGTCCAAGTAATCACTCGACCTCCTCTGGAATCCTTGTATTGCTGGAACCAATCAGCTGCTTGGTCCTTGAGCTAAAAAGAAGCGAACTTGACGTAGTCCTCAGGCCTGACATTGCTGCATTCGAAATGCTTGTTGATATCCATGAGCCAATCGTCGGCGTCTGTGGCCTCGGCACAGTAGCTGAAAGACTTCGGCTGGTTTGCAAGGAACTAGTTGAGGGTAGGAAACTGAGGCTGATGGTTGAACTGCCCTTGACCTTGATTCCCTTGGTTGCCTTGGCCTTGGTTGCGCTCTTGCATCAGCTGAATCAGCAACTGAGCGTTGGCGTTTGTGGTTGCCATCAAAGTTTGCCATGCCTCCGGAGGCGGAGGTGGAGGTGGAGGGTTCGCCTGACTCCCATCATTGCGTTCCGGATTCTGACGCGTTGGCGGAGCCATCATGAAGAGGGTGACATTCGTTAGCATCTTGATAGATAGATAGACAAGTTGAATCAACGGATAAAAATTGCAACATATAGTCTTCACAATAAACATTCGAACAAGGATGAACGAATGAATTCCAAAGTAAACATCACGTCCAATAAGGTGAGAAGCCACTTGATGAGATATTGATGAATGAAATAAACAAGGTACAACTGGAACAAATAAGTGGTAAGGATTACCCAATCACAAACCAAATATCTGCGGGAAGAAGTGCTAGAGCTACTTGAATCCCACCTATAAACTCCCGAAACTTTCCGGTTATGCAATCAGGTGTTGGGGATACAGGGGAAGCAATATATCTCACCCAAACTAACAATCCCTATATCCAGCTGTATCCATCCGTCAACACATAACCTAGAAACCTTCGGAAATCATGTACCTCAACCTTCAAAAAGCATCCGTTATACGAGTCATGGCAATACTCCCGAACTCCCCAGTACTGTGTGACGTCGAGGTTATCTCACCAACAACTGCATAAAAGAGATTTTCGATGTCGGCAAAACTCAGGTATTCCAGAACTGCAATGATAAAATTGTGACGACAACACCTCGGAGCTCAACTCCCCGGGACACTGCCACAACCCCTAAATGTCAGGAGGCACCAAGAACAATGTTCTCGTCACAAAACCATCAGAACGATTCCAAGATACCCGCGTGATCCTAATTTTTTTTAGTGAAATCTGAGGAGAGGAGACTCAAAACTTCTATGTCAGGAGACCTCACCAGAGCAATGAAGGGACTGAGGAGTAAAAAGAATCCTACTCTCTGATATATATAATCCTAAGACTCAAAACATTTATTTTGTTCTAGAGCCAACAACGCCAGCAAACAATCAAGCAGGGGGCTCCTAAGTCGGGGATGGCTTTGATTACCAACTTGTAACACCCACGATGCGGCTATATCTCCCACGTGTCGATGCATGACTTAGAGGCATAACTGCATGGTGGTTTTGTTGCAAGAAGGGTCATCTTCACACAATCCCATGTAATGAACAAGAATGGGATAAAGAGAGTTGGCTTACAATCGCCACTTCACACAATACATAATTTAAGGTCGTACATCATTCAAAATACACTGATAGACCGGCTACGGTCAAATCCAAATGAAAAGAAGACAACCCCAAATGCTAGATCCCCGATCGCCCCGACTGGGCTCTGCAACTGATCATCTAGAAACGAAACATAGTAACGACCAAGGTCCTCGTCAAACTCCCACTTGAGCTTGATTGCGCCACTTGCGCTGGTATCCTCGGTACCTGCATCTGTTTTGGTAGAATCTATGAGCCACGGGGACTCAGCAATCTCACACCCGCGAGATCAAGACTATTTAAGCTTGTAGGTAGGAAAGGGGTAATATGGTGGAGCTGCAGCAAGCACTAAGCATATATGGTGGCTAACATACGCAAGTGAGAGCGAGAAGAGAAGCAACGCAATGGTCGAGAGGCTAGAAGTGATCAAGAAGTGATCCTGAAACTACTTACGCTCATACATAACCCAAACCGTGTTCACTTCCCGGACTCCGCCGAGAAGAGACCATCACGGCTACACACGTGGTTGATGCATTTAAGTCAAGTGTCAAGTTATCTACAACCGGATATTAACAAATTCCCATGTACCTCATAACCGGGGGCACGACTTTTGAAAGATAATATACCCTGCAGGGGTATCCCAACTTAGCCCATCATAAGCTCTCACGGTCAACGAAGGATATACGTTCTCCCGGGAAGACCCGATCAGTCTCGGAATCCCGGTTCGCAAGACATTTCGACAATGGTAAAACAAAACCAGCAAGACCACCCGCTGTACCGACAAATCCCGATAGGAGCTGTACATATCTCATTCTCAGGGCACACCGAATGAGCCAGACGTCGGGTTGGCATAGACCCTGGTTGCCCAAGGGGCGCCGGACATCGCTCAGGTTGGACCAACACTCGAAGGAGCACTGGCCCGGGGGGGTAAACAAAGATGACCCTCGGGCTCGCGAAAACCCAAGGGAAAAAGGCTTAGGTGGCAAATGGTAAAACCAAGTTTGGGCCTTGCTGGAAGAGTTTTATTCAAAGCGAACTGTCAAGGGGGTCCCATAAATCACCCAACCGCGTAAGGAACGCAAAGTCAAGGAACATAACACCGGTATGACGGAAACTAGGGCGGCAAGAGTGGAACAAAACACCAGGCATAAGGCCGAGCCTTCCACCCTTTACCAAGTATATAGATGCATTAATTAAATAAGAGATATTGTGATATCCCAAAATATCCATGTTCCAACAAGGAACAATCTTTATCTTCACCTGCAACTAGCAATGCTATAAGAGGGGCTGAGCAAAAGCGGTGACATAGCCAAACAACGGTTTGCTAGGAAAGGGGTGGTTAGAGGCTTGACATGGCAATATGGGAGGCATGATAAACAATTGGTAGGTAGAGCTAACATAACGATAGAGCGAGCAACTAGCAAAGCAAAGATAGAAGTGATATCGAGGGTATGGTCATCTTGCATGTAAAGTTCTCAGAGTTGTCGAAGGCTTGATCCTCGTAAGCGTTCTCAACAGGTTCCTCATGCACGTACTCGTCTCCCGGCTCTACCCAAAGCAAGAACACAAGCAATGGAACCACAATCAAACATGGAGCAATGCACAAGCAACATGATGCAATGCATGACATGATATGCGAGATGTGATATGCAATGCATATGCGTGCTCCGGAAGGAAAAATGATGAACAAGGCATCAACTTGTCAAACCAAGTATGCCGCTGGAAAGATGAGATGATTTCGGTTGAAATCAATATAAAGATCACCGGAATCGGATGCACGGTTTGCAAATGGCAAGAAAAACAAGAATGACACAAATCTGCGATTAACAGCACGATGCTACTTAGCATGCAACAAGAAACTATGCTACAGCACCCCAAAATAAAAACAAAGCATATGGCAGTGATCTACAGGAGATGATTGACAAAATAGGAACACTGAGCTACGGCTAAATCACACCATAACAGGTTCAAACAAGCATGGGAAAAGTGCAAAAGATATCAGGTTTGACATGGCATAAACATCATTAGGTAGCAATGTTCAGAGCAAGCAATCAACATGCTACAGGAACTTATAATAGCAAAACAAGGCATGACATGATTCTACTCAAAGCATAGAACAAAAGTCCCTTACTGACCATGAGCCAAAAAGGACCAGAAGAAATGATGGCATCCATGTAAACATAGCAAGTTTCGTTAACAGATTCAGCAAACAGGGCATGGCATTGACAGTATTATGAAGGCATCTTCGTGAGCTCGATTCACTCACCACAAGCCATTGCATGACAAGATAAGCATAGCATCAGCAAGAAGACATATTTATGAAACTAAACATGGCAAGATCAAGATCATAACATGCAAGGATCATCTACAACAACCTTGGCAAAATTGAATATCATGTAAACAATCTGCCAGGAAACATTTTGTAGCAAAAGTAGCGCAAGAAAATGACATGCTAGACTACTCCATAATTTCCAACAGGGCCATGTATGGATATAGCATAACCATATGTTCAAAACATCCTTACTGAAGTATCTCAAAATATGCATGGATCTCTCTGTAGCATCAAGTTTACATGGCATAAAAATAACAGCAGAACAGGGACTGAAATCAGCAACATCATGAAGCCTAGTTTGCATGCTTGTGCTTGTCACCACAGAGATCACAAAAATACATGGCATACACCCCTGTAAAGATGGCATGGCATAGTTCAAAACACATGTAGGGCTCAAGTTCATAAGATGCACACATCAATCATGGCAAAAATGACAAAAGTGCATGTTCTGATAAGAATCTGAAACTAACATCACATAGCCCTCTTCCAACCGCATTTCGGGCACTAAGATGAGCTCAAATGAAAATGATGCAATGAGATGAAATGGTGTCCTCGTTGAGGCGAACAATTCGGTATGCTACACGCCCAAAACGGAACCATGGGTGCAAAGTTATGGCACGATGAATATGGCATGAAATTTTGGAGACTTAGCGAAAAATACGAAGTCAACCTAGGGTTCTTCTCCAGATCCGATCTGGCACGTGAACCGAGGCTAGGCCGTGGCTCGCCGGAGCTGCTGGAGAAGGCCGGAGAGGAGGACAGGGCAGCCGGATCCGGGCGCCGGGACGGCGGGCGGCGGCAATGATGCGCTCGGGCGCTCGAGCGGGCGCAGCGGCGGCGCGGGCTTCGGGGAGGCG
>NC_057795.1:354049886-354051875 GCF_018294505.1 Triticum aestivum | reverse complement strand
GACCGGCGGCCGGTGTGGCGCGGCAGAGCGCGGTGGCCGGAGGATGGTGCCGGGCGGCGCCGGGCGGGCGGCGGGGCGGCGCGGAGGACCAGGCGGCGGGGCGCGGTGCGGGCCGTGGTGCGGGCCGCGGGGGCGCGCCTCGGGCCCGGTGGGCTTCGGCGGTGGGAGGCGGCGGCGCGCCACGTGGCGGGCTGCGAGAGGCTGGGGCGCAGCGGCGGACGCGTCCAACTCCGTCCGGACGTGTCGAGCGGCGAGAGGGGAGCGGTGGCTAGGGTTTGCCCGTGATTTCGAAGGGGTGTGTGTGTTTTATAGGTAGAGGGAGCTACGAGACTCCAAATGGGGTGTAGTTTTCGCCCACACGATCGTGATCCGACGACGGAGAGCATGGAAGTGACTTAGGTGGGTTGTTGGGCTGTTTTGGAGGGGTGTTGGGCTGCAACCCAAAAGAGGCTTTTGCGGATACCCGGTTAACCGTTGGAGTATCAAACGACCTCCAAATGACACGAAACTTGACAGGTGGTCTACCGATGGTGTACCAAGGCCACTTGGCAGGGCTCGGTCCCTTCCGAGAACGTTTAGCACCCGCTCACGAAAAAGAGACAAGAGGGGTGCACCGGTGCATGCGGGAGCGTCGGAATGTAAAACGGACAACGAGGAAAATGCTCGGATGCATGAGGCGAACACGTATGCAAATGAGATGCACATGATGACATGATATGAGATGCATGGCATGAACAAAATTCAAAACATAAGACAAAAACCCAACCACGAAGGGAAATATCATAGCACATAGCCGAAAATGGCAAGAGTGGGAGTTACAAAGATGGAAAGTTACATCCGGGGTGTTACAGCGCGCCCTCCACCCTCTTGGGCCCCTCGTGGCTCCACCGACCTACTTCTTCCTCCTATATATACCGACGTACCCCCAAACCATCAGAAGCGACCACGAAAACCTAATTCCACTGCTACAACCTTCTGTACCCGTGAGATCCCATCTTGGGGCCTTTTCCGGCGTCCTGCCGGAGGGGGCATTGATCACGGAGGGCTTCTACATCAACACCATAGCCTCTCCGATGATGTGTGAGTAGTTTACATTAGACCTTCGGGTTCATAGTTATTAGCTAGATGGCTTCCTCTCTCTCTTTGGCTCTCAATACAAAGTTCTCCTTGATTCTCCTGGAGATCTATTTGATGCAACTCTTCTTTTGCGGTGTGTTTGTCGAGATCCGATGAATTGTGGGTTTATGATCAAGATTATCTATGAACAATATCTGAATCTTCTCTGAATTCTTTTATGTATGATTGGTTATCTTTGCAAGTCTCTTCAAATTATCAGTTTAGTTTGGCCTACTAGATTGATCTTTCTTGCAATGGGAGAAGTGCTTAGCTTTGGGTTCAATTGTAACATCCCAAATTTTCAATTTGGAATGTTATACACTAGATCATCATTGCATATCATATTTTATTTCATTTTGGCTTGATCCTAGAAATTCTACGCAACTCAAGGACCCACGGGAGAGTTTGGGGATTTTGTTATTTTCATATTTGAGTTCTCTAAAAAAATTTAAAAGAGGATCGTTTGATTTTAATTATTTTCTCTTTGAATATTTCTTTTATAAAAATAAAAGAGAGGGGATAAAATGATTTTCCCAAAATAAAGAAATATTGGAGTTTTAATATTAAAATCAAATAAGAATTTTATTCGGAGTTTTATCACTATTTTATTTGAATTAGGAAAAATATGCGTTTTTCAAAATTGCATTAGAGGCCCAAATAAATGTTCTCCTTGTCTGCTATATTTTTAGAGGATGGGGAAATTTTATTTCAGGATTTTTGGAGTCCGTTTAGTATTTCTTTTCTTCGTTTTCTGCGCAGAATAATTTTAAAAAAAATAACCGACCTAACCGGGCCGTGCCCGAGCCGAACACTAGCCCGGCCGGTCTTTATAAGGGGCCGAGGCCACCCGCCAGCCCAGCTGCCCGCCACCGA
>NC_057795.1:354030806-354049611 GCF_018294505.1 Triticum aestivum | reverse complement strand
CGCCGCCACTTGCCGCGCCGCCGTCGACCCTGCCGCCGCTGCCGGACGCAGCCCTCGCCGCCGACCCCACTGCCACCGCCATCGTCACGAATGCCGAGGTAGCCACCGGTTTTTTTAAACCGTTCGGTTTTATTTTGAAAACCTAGATGCCTTTTTTTCAAATCGGTTTTATACAGTTTTTCCGGTTTAGTTATTTTGCGAACGCCCATTTGTACGGTTGTTTTAACGAACGGTTTTCACCCATTAGCCGCAGATAGCGAACATTCATTCGTTAGCCTGTTCGTCAGTTTTCTTTTTCCAGGGTTTTTCCACGATTATTTTCGATCGCGATTTCTGACCCGATTTTCGTTTTAGTATAACTTTTCGCTCGTTTATCGGAATCAGGCGATTCAAGCGCCTAGAGTTTCGTCGAGAAGCCCTCTTTTCTGTTTAACCATCTTGAACAAGTTTTTGCTACTGTAACATTTGACTTAAGTCTAGATTAGTAAACGGAGCTTGTTTCTTTCGCAGTTTGAGTTTCGTTGCTTCGTTTGATTTGATTCTTTTTGCAAACCGGAGTTCTTAAGTTGAACTTCTGGTTAGATCTCTTATTAGAGTTTTACCCGTGCTTCTAGTTGAGTGCTTATTGTATGCTTGTTTGTTTGTGATAGAGTACCCGGAGTGCGAAGCGTGCTACTACGAGTCTCTAGGTTACACGGATCATCAGCAAGGCAAGTAACACTTTGATCATACCTCTTTACTACCTGGTTTTATTGCATTAGATCAATCCTCAAACAACTGCATGATTAGGGTCTGATTTAATATGTGGGTTTTGGGAAGTAGATGAGGTAGTACCTATTGTCCTATTTATTATCAAACCTTTGGGAGTTACTTCCATGTTGCTTATATTGCTATGCTATGCTAGTAGACATGGATTGGGTTTGAGTGTATCCATGACAGATGTGAGATTGTTAATTAACGGTTCAACTTAAGGTGGCTACCACTGAGAGAGTCCTGGACTAGGGGGTGTCTGGATAGCCGAACTATCACCGTCGGCCGGACTCCAAGACTATGAAGATACAAGATTGAAGACTTTGTCTCGTGTCCGGATGGGACTTTCCTTGGTGTGGAAGGCAAGCTTGGCGATACGGATATGTAGATTTCCTACCATTGTAACCGACTCTGTTAACCCTAGCCCTCTCCGGTGTCTATATAAACCGGAGGGTTTTAGTCCGTAGGACGAACAACAATCATACCATAGGCTAGCTTCTAGGGTTTAGCCTCCTTGATCTCGTGGTAGATCTACTCTTGTACTACCCATATCATCAATATCAATCAAGCAGGAGTAGGGTTTTAGCTCCACCGAGAGGGCCCGAACCTGGGTAAAAACATCGTGTCCCTTGTCTCCTGTTACCATCTGCCTAGACGCACAGTTCGGGACCCCCTACCCGAGATCCACCGGTTTTGACACCGACATTGGTGCTTTCATTGAGAGTTCCTCTGTGCCGTCGCCATCAGGAAGGATGCCTTGTCCCGTCTTTAAAGACAGCACCGTAGCTGAAGGAGCTTTGGCCATCGGCCAAACTCTCCGGCTAGGCGGTTTTCTCATGACCGCCTGTTGGGCCGCCGCGCCGATGATGACTTCTCGGGTCATCAAAAGCAATCTTCACGTCAACTTGGAACTCACCGAGCAGCGATCCAATGGAGCTCTCCTCCTTAAACGAGCTCTTGGATCGCATCGCTGCCCTGGGAGTCTCTACAGACAACGATCAGATCGGGCCTAAAACCGATCTAAGAGAGATCAACTCTCCCCAGGCTACCCACCACGTCGCTGTGGTGGAGGAAGAGTACGACGACTCTTCTTCTATATTAAGGACTAGTTATGTCCGGATTCCTGACCCCTGCATGTCGGATTCCCGCGGAGGGACGGACGTCGATCAAATCCTGAACCTAAAGTCAGGCAATGGGCGGGATTCATTGGACAATACCCAAAAACCCAAGCTTCAAGGTTTGGAAACTTTTCGGCCCTTAAGTCTTAGATTGGATGGGGTTCCGAATTTAAATCCACCCGCCCACCCAAACATAAGCGATTTATCCCGAATCGGGCAAGAGCCCGCTGAAACAGTACACCATTACTGGGCCAGATTCCTCCTGGTCATGGACAGGATAAAGGACTGCCGTGAGGAAAATGCAATTTCAATTTTCTGCAATAATTGCACGGACAAGGGAATCATAAACACCATAAGTCGTCGTGAAATTACACGCTTCGCCGACTTGGCATCCATAGTACGAAAGTACTGTGCGATGGAGAGTGCCTGGAAAACCGAAACCAAATTTTGGGACAATCCGGCTCCGAATACAACCCTAGTCCGAAATAAAAGGGTGCATCATCGTCAGGCACCTGGGTTAAAAACCAAAAGGCAAAAAACCCCTAAAGGGCACGGAACCGTACTGGAGGGATGGCTCAGCAGACCCTGCAAAATCCATAGTACAGAGGGCGCCCCTCCAACACATAGCCTTCGAGCATGTTGGATACTACGGCAGGTGGCCAAAAGTGGTGAAGAGCTTCTAGCTCCAGAGAACCAGCCCAGCAATACCAGTACGGTATTAACGGTCTTCGAGACTTTCGCATCAAATAATATGCGGAAACAAACACTCCGCAGCCTCGCTGAAGTCTACCAAGTAGCAGCAATAAATCCATGGAGTGACACGGCTATTACCATTAACACCAGTGACGAACCTAAATTCCGAACAGCTCGAGCACCAGCCACATTGGTCCTCAGTCCAATAGTGGATGAATTTCGCCTTACTAAGGTACTCATGGATGGCGGCAACGGATTAAACCTCATTTACGAGGAAACCCTTCAAAAAATGGAAATAGACTGGAGCCGCATTGAGCGAAGCAGCACAACCTTCAGAGGAATAATCCCTAGTCGGGAAGCATGCTGCACAGGAAACATCACACTGGATGTGGTGTTCGGCTCGCCGGACAACTACAGGTTTGAGGAGGTCACGTTCCATGTGGCCCCGTTCAGCAGCGGATATCACGCTTTATTAGGGCGAGAGGCATTCACAATTTTTCAAGCTATACCCCATTACGGGTACATGAAGCTCAAAATGTCTGGGCCCAATGGAATCATCACCCTTGCCAGTGATCTAGACGTAGCGCTCTGCGCCGAAAATAAGACAGCTGCACTAGCCCTAGAGGCACTATCCGAAGCCCTAGCGGCCGAGGAACTCACAGCGCTGCGCTCCATGGTGAACAGGGACGATGTGATACTTGACAAAAGATCCAAGTCCACCTCTTTTAAGCCAGCGGACGAAATAGTCAAATTCCAAGTCCATCCAACGGACCCTACAAAGACGGCCTCCATTGGGGAACAATTAAACCCTGATGTAGACGCCACACTATGAGAATTCCTACGGGAAAATTGGGACATTTTTGCCTGGCACCCTTCAGACATGCCAGGAATCCCACGACGGCTGGCCGAGCACAGCCTAAATATCCTAAAAGGATTCAAGCCAGTCAAGCAGACTCTTCAGCGATTTTCCAAACCCAAGAGACATGCAATGGGAGAGGATCTAGCCAAACTATTGGAAGCCGGATTCATCAGAGATATAAAACATCCGGACTGGCTAGCAAACCTGGTGATGGTACCAAAGAAGGATAAATCGTGGTGCCTATGTTGTCGGATTTCGGGTTCCGGCAGACCCTTGAGGTTCGAACACTGGGGTGCGCACGGAGATTTCGCCCTCTACCTACCTGTTCCTCGCCGGCTCGCTGAGATCTAAACTACGAAAGGAACAACACAAGAGACACAGAGTTTATATTGGTTCAGGCCACCATTGTGGTGTAATACCCTACTCCAGTGTGTGGTATGGTGGATTGCCTCTTGGGCTGATGATGAACAATACAAGGAAGAACAGCCTCGTGAGGGTCTGTTCTTGGCTGGTGCGATGAACTGCTAGGAGGAGTTCAGTCGCTCTCTCTACTCTTTCTCTCTATTCAGATGAGGGTCTGTCCAGATGCCTCTAGATGCCTCTATCTCGGGGGTGGCTAGTCCTATTTATAGGCAAAGGCCCTGGGCCTCTTCCCAAATATTGAGCGGGAAGGGAGCCAACAATTGGCCATTTTGAAGGGGAACATCGGGTACACTTATCCTGACTAAAGTTGGTCCTCGCCTATCAAAGGCTCTGGTGGTGACGCCTGCTTGGGCTCCACAATGACTTCCTCCCTGCCGTTGGACTGGTCTTGGTCTTGTTGCACCAAAATGGATGCCTTTGCTTGATGCTCTCGCCTGCGCTTGCTCCCTTTGCACCAAAGAGGAAAGGAGGACACTGCGTGGGCTGGCGCCCGACTGGCGCCCTTGGTCGTCATGGCTTGCGTCATCCATATGGGCACCTCATGAGGTACCCCGCCTTGATCTCTCCGCCTCCTTGCGAGCCAGCCTGATGAGGCCGTGCCTGAGGAAGCTCCTTGTCGTCCGCCCCGCGAGGCTTGGCCCCTCGCGAGGGTCTTGAGCTTGTGTTCATGAAGATGGGCCGTGTTGGGCCCCTTTTGAGCCACGCCATAGGCTGCAGGCAGGCAAGTCTGGGGACCCCCATTCCCAGAACACCGACAGTAGCCCCCGGGCCCAAGGCGCGCCCGGACTTGGCCGAGCAGAGAGGCGAAAGGGCAAGTGCGAAGCGCCGCGGGCCCTAACAGCCTGCGGCCTTGGGCGCCGCATGGCGGTTGATTGGACGTGGGCGGCACTGTTCCCCCACGCCTCCTTATTTTGTGCCATGCTAGGCGGACTCGTAGTCGTACACAGCCGCTCCCCTTCCCGCTGCTCGAGCACTCTCTGCCCTTTCCCCTCTCAAACTCCAGCTTCCCCATCCAATCCAATCTCGAACCTTCCCCCCCTTCTGCCGCCATGGCTCCGCCGAAGAAGGAAAGGGGGAAGAAGCCTATGCCTCCACCTCACTCACCGTCGTTGTCGGCCCCTGCCATCGATCGGTCGATCATAATCAATCGAGAGGGTCTGGGCAAGGTCAGCTCGGCTCTGGCCACCATCTTTAACAAATGCGGGAGGACGACGGCCTGGCCCGCGTCCCGCTTCTCCATCGACAAGATAGCTACTGAGGTCCGGTATTTCGTCGACGCCCTGTGGGCGGGACTGGTTCCTCCCTTTTCCGATTTCTTCAACGTCGTGCTCTCCCATTACCAGATCAACATGATGCATCTGGGTCCCGAATCCATCACTCTTCTTGCGGTCTTCGGCTTCGTTTGTGAGGCAATGATGGGCATCCTTCCTTCGGTTGCCTTGCTGCGCCACTTCTTCGCTCTGCGCCTTGTCGACCCCACCCAATGCTCGGTGTGCGTGAGCTTCATTGCTACGCCTGAGATGGCAGCTTCAGGGATCGACTTCAGTCTTCCTCTGCCTGCACCTGGGTTTCGCGAGCGGTGGCTGTATGTGGACATAGGGGTGCCCAGCCCCCTGCTGTTGGAGCCATCTTCGCCCGCTGTCCCCAACTCGGGCTGGGGCCAGGAAACGCTCACGAGTTCCTGGCTTGTCTTTGTCTGGCATCGCTTCGCGTTCTTGAGGAAGCTCGGCGTGATGGCGCCCAAGGTGGTGAAGGAGTTCCTGCTACGCCGTGTTGCCCCTCTCCAACGCCATTCTCATCGGATGTGGGCCTTCAGCGGGCGTGAGGATCGTATGAGGCTCCAGGAAGAGGACCTGACACCTGAAGCACTGAGGAAGGTGCTCTTGGTCCTGACTGGGGACCCCTCCCCTGGCAGCATCCGGCAAGGGGGGCCTTGTTGTACCTCTGCCCGAATAGAAGCGACTTTATGAAACAGATGCCCATCTTCGACGAATGGGGGCTGCGCCCCACTGGCCTCCAGGGGCCTCGCGAGAACCCAGTGCTGGTCGCCGCCCTTGCAGTCGGCCAAGGCGACTCTTCCTCAAGTGGCGGAGCAGGGAGGCATGAGCCGCCGGAGGCCGAGGGGGCCTCCACCGAGGTGACGGCGCTGGGCGGCGCTCATGAGGGAGCAGCTCCTGAGGCCCGCGCCGCTGTGGCTGAGGGCGGTGAGCAGCCGCCCGCAGTGCCTGCGGTTGGGGCCCCTGAGGCCCCAGCTACTCTTCTTGGTGAGGCGACCGACATCATGCATCAGGCAGACGCCCCAGAGCGGGTCACCTTGACGCTTCTTCCTCGCCGCAAGCTGACCCCTGCGCTCAACTCCTGGGTTGCTTCTGCGTGGACTTTGAGGCCCTCCGGAAGAGAAGGGAGGCCCTGGGTGATGATTACCCTTGTCGCCTGCTGAAGCGTAGGAAGTACTTTGCCACCGATGAGTAAGCCTTCTCCCTTCCCAGCTCCTGATTCTTCTGTTGCTTTTCCTGATTCTTGCTCCGCAGGGCCCTTCCCGCCAAGCTCACGGAGATGACTGAGGAGCCATCCCCCTTGTCTCCGCCCCCTCCACCGTCTTCGATCGTTCCGAGCAACAGAGCCCTGGTGGTGAGGCCGGTTGGAGAGACGAACCATCCTGAGGCGCATCGCGACCCTGCGCGCCTCGCGACCTTCTTTCGCAAGCCTTCTCGTGGCATGGCCAGCCTAACGTGGACTTCTCGTCTGGTCGTGGACCATGACTGGCTGGGGTACTCCCTGCGCTCTTCATTTGGGGATGGACTGGCTCCAGGCCGGGCTTCTGGCGAGGCATGCCCGGTCGCCTCGAGGGCGCCAGCCCCCAGCCCCTGCCCGGAGGGGAGCGTTGATTCATGCCCCCTGGCGCTTGCTTGGGGCGGATGATGGCGTGGAAGACGTACTCGAGCGCGCCCGGGAGCGTCGCGCTCTTCGCCAAGGGTTTCTTCGGAGGGCGGCTGACGCAGTGAGCCTGCTTGGTGAAGAGCTCGCTGATGAGGACGCGCGCCTTGAGGCCGAGGGTCTGCGCCTGGTTGCAGAGAGGCGCAAGCTGGAGGTGGCTGTCGCCCTCGCGCGCTATCAGCGCGATCATGACGATGAGGAGGCCAAGGTGTCGCTGGCGGCCTCTCGGTAGGTTCGTTCCCAGGCCGTCGAGGAGGCCCGGGAAGCTGACCGGCGGCAAGAGGCGACGGAGGAGCGGGCACGGGAACTCCTGGCCCGGTGCCGCTCACTGGAGGAGCAGGTGGAGCTGCACGAGGCGGCCCCCGCGTCGATGAAGGTGGCTTCAGGCGACCCAGCGGAGCTCCAGAAGCGTGAGGAGGCGCTGACGCTGGAAGCCGCTGAACGCGCACGCGAGTATGAACACCTGTGGACAAGGGAGCGCTTGGTGACGCGGGCGGAAGATGATGTCGCTGCGAGGGAAGCCCATGTCCTGGAGGAGGTCAGACGCCGGGTGGCGACGGCGCGCTCGAACCTCGAGCGCGAGTTCGAGGAGAGGCTGGGGTTGATCCGAACCGAGGCTGAAGGTAGGACCGCTGTCTTGAGGGTCAAGCTGGAGGAAGCGACGCGGCGGGTCGATGCTTTGCGGGCCGCACTGGAGGTGGCTCAGGGGGAGTCAACTACCTCCGATGCCGAGGTGCTTCTCCTTCGCCAATGGGTGGACGAGGCTGAGGCCGTCGCGAGCCAGAATGCGGACGAGATATGCCAGCGGCGGCTCCTGGAACATGAGCACGGCCCCATGCTCACCACGCTTCAGGAGAGAGCCAACACGGCCTTGGGTAACATCTGCGAGGTGGTTGTTGGTGAGCCGCACGCAGTTAACTATGCCGGCAACCTTCAGTTCTTCACTGACGTGGTGACGCAGCTGGAGGCGCGGTCGGTCAGAGCCAACAGGTTGGTGGAGGAGAGGAGCCGCGTCCTGCTTGGGAGCGCCTTCTCCCACGTCTTCAGCCATCTCCGGAACATGGATCCCCACTTCAACTTCGACGCTGCCATCGCCCCAGTCCCCCAGGCCGTCCGGGACGACCTGGCGTACTGGGTGGAAGACAACATGGACGCTCTCGTCAGGGCCTTCGCTTCAGACAACGACGGCGCGATCGTGGCCGCCGACAAGGGCGGCGTGGTGAATGGTCCTGACGCCGCCGGAGACAACGCAGAGGGTGATGGCGAGGCCAGCGACACCAGCGACAGTTCGGGCGGTGCTCCTGAGGATGCATTGGGGGATTTATCCGACTGACCGCGTATCGTTCCCGTTTCCTTACCCTGCATGAATAGAACTCATGTTTTGACCTGATGGTTGTAAGAGCATTTTGGGAGGGGGTCCCCCTCATGTAAAACTCAAGTTTAGCGTACTAGTGGACGCTACATCACCCATATGCCTGCGCCAAGTAGTTGGCTAGGTGACGAGCCGGCTGGCTAGTTTACCTTTGTCCCGTGCGGGCCCTGAGATAGCCTGTGGTGTCTCGAGTGTCTCCTGATCGAATTCGTAGGATCTGCAGTGAAAAACCTCCTGAGAGGATACGACGGCGGCAGTCTGGGCTGCACGCAAGCTTGGCCAGACCCGGCTCGCGAGGGGCTCACGAGGGGAGGCAGCTGAGGCGAAGTTGTAACCGAAACGCGAGAGATTGCTCGAACGAGACTAAGCACCCCTTCCCCAAACACACGCAAATCTAAAATTCGAGTTCAACTTAAATCCAGCGGGGGAAAGCAACAACCAAGGGAAAAGCAATGAAAGCAGAAAAAGGCCACGTCCGGCACCTAGTCTAGTCTTGGACGTCTTCTCACTAGCGCGGAGCTAAGTGCTGCCACTGGGCGTGGGAGGGAGCCCCAGGGCCTGAGGCCGGCACCCCTGAGACTCCGGGGCGTGTACAGCCCCACTCATTATTACGTGAGAGTGTCACGGGGCGGCGAGCTTCACAGGCATTGGGCCTTCTTCACAGGTACCGGCCTTGCTTCATATCGCCAGACAAGGGCCCCGCCTTGCGCCACACTCTAGTGCCATCAACAACGACCGGAAACCAGGACGCCGCCGATGGGGTAGAGCGGTCACCAGCGGTTCCCCCGACGACCACGGGTCCTCCGCCAGGGGCAGGCCCTGAGGCACCTCCCCAGCGGAGGGCCTACCTCCTGAGAACGCCTAGCTCCGAACGCCGCAGTTGTGATGCGGGATCCTGGCCCCTCTCCTGCAGCCCCCGATGCCCTCCTCCTGAGGGGTAGGAGACCGCAGAGCGGGGCAGTTGCTCGCTGCGGCGACCTGCACCTCCTGCGATCCATGATTATCGCATGCCTGCTCCTGAGGAATTAGTGGTACCCAATAATCATCGCTTCCTGCGCGGCTGGTGGGGCCGTCCCGGGGATCCTGGTAGAGCTCATCTTCTGGCGCCTCGTCCCCCCAGCTTGGGCTGAGGAGCGAGCCTTGTTCGCCCTCGTGCAGGTGCCGTTGGTCCATCAGGTGGGGCACGTATTCTTCTGGGGCCGCCATCCCGAAGGCCGCGCCATAGCGCTCCGCGTGCCATGCAGCTCTGCTTGATGCACCCACATGGGGGTGGTAGCGCGGCGGCCCACTAGGGCCGTGGGTCGCGGCGAGTCCTTCTTCGGTGATCGGGGGCGGGGTCAGCGCTGCCGCCGGCCCGATGCTGACAGCTTTGCTGGTGTTGGAGCAGCCCGGGAGCCCGCGGGCGTGCGTGCAGCCCCCGCGCGGGCTGCCCTGGGCCTGAGACAGGAGCTAGGTGCAGAAGGGGTGAGCCCCCGAGGTGGCAAAGCCCAGGAGCTCGGCCACCCGCTCTAGCAGCACGTCACGGCCGCCTTCCATCAGCCTGCACTGCAGCAGCTCTCGGGCCACTGTGAGCGCGGCCCTTGAGTTCGCCTGCTCTCGGCCGGTGTACGGCGTCATGGCTGCGGCGTGGTTGGAGGCCCTTGCTGCCGACCGCGCCTGCCACGGTGTGAGAGCTGTCGGAGCCTGTCCGCGTCGCCCGCGGCCCGCAGCGCCCTGCGGACCGCGAGCTGCCTGGGGCATGGGGTCGCCTGGGGCGAGTGGCTCTGCGCGGGCGGGCCAAGCCGCCCAGGGATCAGGGTTGCCCGCCTGGTCGCCGGACATGGTGATGACGATGCGACGGTCGGAGAAGAACAGGGCGACGGAAGACGAGTTCCGGCGCACCCCTACCTGGCGCGCCAAATGTCGGATTTCGGGTTCCGGCAGACCCTTGAGGTTCGAACACTGGGGTGCGTGCGGAGATTTCGCCCTCTACCTACCTGTTCCTCGCCGGCTCGCTGAGATCTAAACTACGAAAGGAACAACACAAGAGACACATAGTTTATACTGGTTCAGGCCACCATTGTGGTGGAATACCCTACTCCAGTGTGTGGTGTGGTGGATTGCCTCTTGGGCTGATGATGAACAATACAAGGAAGAATAGCCTCGCAAGGGTCTGTTCTTGGCTGGTGCGATGAACTGCTAGGAGGAGTTCAGTCGCTCTCTCTACTCTTTCTCTCTATTCAGGTGAGGGTCTGTCCAGATGCCTCTAGATGCCTCTATCCCGGGGGTGGCTAGTCCTATTTATAGGCAAAGGCACTGGGCCTCTTCCCAAATATTGAGCGGGAAGGGCGCTAACAATTGGCCGTTTTGAAGGGGAACATCGGGTACACTTATCCTGACTAAAGTTGGTCCTCGCCTGTCAAAGGCTCTGGTGGTGACGCCTGCTTGGGCTCCACAATGACTTCCTCCCTGCCGTTGGACTGGTCTTGGTCTTGTTGCACCAAAATGGATGCCTTTACTTGATGCTCTTGCCTGCGCTTGCTCCCTTTGCACCAAAGAGGAAAGGAGGACACTGCGCAGGCTGGCGCCCGACTGGCGCCCTTGGTCGTCATGGCTTGCGTCATGGGCACCTCGCGAGGTACCCCGCCTTGATCTCTCCGCCTCCTCGCGAGCCAGCCTAATGAGGCCGTGCCTGAGGAAGCTCCTTGTCGTCCGCCCCGCGAGGCTTGGCCCCTCGCGAGGGTCTTGAGCTTGTGTTGATGAAGATGGGCCGTGATGGGCCCCCTTTGAGCCATGCCGCAGGCCGCATGCAGGCAAGTCTGGGGACCCCCGTTCCTAGAACACCGACATATGTGTCGACTTCAAAGACCTTAACAAGGCTTGCCCAAAGGATCCATTCCCCCTCCCAGGCATCGATCAAATCATCGATGCTACCGCAGGGCACGATTCATTGTGCTTCCTCGACGCATACTCCGGCTACCACCAAATCAAGATGGCGGAGCCAGACCAAGCCGCAACGGCATTCATCACTCCATACAGACCATTCTGCTTCAACACAATGCCCTTCGGGCTCAAAAACGCCGGTGCAACATATCAGCACATGATTCAGACATGTCTGGCAAACCAGATCAGCAAGATAGTGGAGGCATACGTAGATGATGTGGTCGTCAAATCCAAGCATGTCGAAACTCTAGTAGACGACTTGAGACTCACATTCGACAATCTCCGAACATACGACATTAAGCTCAACCCGAAAAACTGCATTTTCGGCGTACCAGCCGGAAAGCTCTTGGGCTTCATTGTATCCCGGTAGAGGAATAGAAGCAAACCCGGCCAAGATACGAGCTCTGTCACAATTGGATATCCCAAAAGACCTCAAACAAATACAAAAATTGACTGGATGCGTGGCAGCTTTAAGCCGCTTTATCTCCCGCTTAGGAGAAAAGGCATTACCCCTTTATCGCCTCCTCCGGCGCACCGAACACTTCGAGTGGACGGATGCCGCCACGGCCGGACTCGAAGAAATCAAAGCCATATTGGCAACAAATCTGGTCCTGGCCGCGCCCAATGTGGGCGAACCGATGTTATTATATATCGCAGCAACACATCAAGTTGTAAGCGCGGTGCTCGTCGTCGAACGAGAAACGGACGAACACAAGTTCCCTCTTCAAAAGCCAGTTTACTACGTGTCCACTGTCAAGTCCCGGTACCCACATTATCAAAAGATAGCATACGCGGTGTTCATGGCATCCCGGAAGCTGCGACACTACTTTCAAGAGTGCTCGATAACGGTAGCCTCCGAAGTACCCCTTAATGACATCATAAACAACCGCGACGCGACTGGCTGGATTGCAAAATGGGCCATCGAGCTCCTCCCATTTGACATAACCTATAAGCCACGGCGAGCTATCAAGTCGCAGGTTTTGGCTGACTTCATCGCTGAATGGACTGAAGCCGAACTCCCTAAAGAGTACGGCGCATATTCCAATTGGATCATGCACTTCGACGGCTCCAAAATGCTGGCCAGCCTGGGGGCTGGCGTCGTCCTGACGTCCCCAACCGGAGACACAGTCCAATACATACTACAGATTATGTACATGGACTCCAACAACGCAGCCGAATACGAGGCCCTTCTACATGGTCTCCGGATGGCAGTCTCCATGGGCATCTAGCGCCTAGAGGTCCGCGGGGATTCAAACCTCGCAATATCCCAAATAAATGGAGACTTTGACGCCAAGGATCTGAAAATGGCAGCTTACCGCAATGCCGTCTTAAAAATGTCAGCTCGGTTTGAAGGGCTCGAATTTCACCATATAGCCCGGGATAATAACCAGGTGGCGGATGTATTGGCACGCATTGGCGCAAAGCGCGATGCCATCCCTCCCAACATCTTCCTGGAGCGGCTTTTCAAGCCATCCATACTATGGGAAGGGGAGTCCGGAAACAACAATCCGGACCCAACCGCACCGCCCAACACCGAACATTCTGACACAATCGGTGGTTCTGCCAACGAAATAACACCTTCAGCCCACGAAATAATGGCAGTCATTGCCCCGTGGACTGAGCCATTCCTAGCCTACTTAACTAGGCAGGAACTTCCTGAGGACCAAAACGAGGCCCGCTGCACAGTACGGCGATCTAAAGCCTATAAGGTCCATGTGGGAGAGCTTTATGAGAAAAGCACAACCGGAGTCCTTCAAAGGTGTATCTCCGAAGAGGAAGGGCGAAATCTTCTGGCTGAAATTCATGCCGGACTCGGTGGGCACCATGCCGCAGCCTGGGCCCTTGTAGGCAAGGCCTTCCGCACAGGATTTTATTGGCCGACGGACCGGGCAGATGCGCAGGACTTAGTCCAACGATGCGTCGGTTGCCAGCTCTTTGCTAATCAAAGCCACATGCCACCCACCGCCCTCAAAACTATACCCATCACCTGGTCGTTCGCGGTCCGGGGGCTTGACATGGTTGGACCCCTTAAAGGGGGAACCCACAAGCAAAAATACCTGTTGGTCATGGTGGATAAATTCACCAAATGGATAGAGGCCAAGCCAGTTAAGACGGCCGAATCCGGACCCGTGATAGACTTCATATCGGGGGTAGTACACCATTACGGCGTCCCCCACAGCATCATCACTGATAACGGCACGAACTTCACGGCCGACGAGGTTAAACTCTGGTGCAAAAACATGGGCATCAAGCTCGACTACGCTTCGGTCTATCACCCTCAAACTAACGGTCAAGTGGAGCGAGCAAATGGTCTAATCATGAGCGACATCAAACCCAAACTAGTGCGGTCCCTTAAGGAATCTAACACGCACTGGGTAGAGGAGCTCGACTCTGTACTCTGGGGGCTGTGGACCACGCCAAGTCGCACAACCGGATTCACACCATTTTTTATGGTATACGGCGCAGAGGCAGTTTTGCCCTGCGACATAATTCATGGCTCACCTCGCGTGCGCATGTACGAAGAACGAGAAGCCGAGCTGGATCGGCAGGACAGTTTGGACGCCTTAGAGGAGGAGCGCGACGTGGCAAAAGCTCATTCCGCATTCTATCAACAGCAGGCCCGAAGATATCAAAGCAGAGAAGTGCGGGCCAAAACTTACAATGCTGGCGAACTAGTTCTATGCCTGCCGGACAAGAAAAAGGAAAAACTCAAGCCCAAATGGGAAGGTCCCTTCATCATCGACCAAGTCCTGGCCGGTGGAGCGTACCGCCTGCGAAACGCATCGGATAACCGACTCGAGCCAAACCCATGGAACGCAGCCCGTCTCCGAAGATTCTACGCCTAGCGACGGACTCTGAGTTTGTCTCCTTCCCCCGTCCATACTTTATACTTTAACTGTCTTTCATTTCTCTCCTTCTTCCCCCCCTTTTTTTCCTTTTTTCTCACAAGCCTTTGGAGGCTCGCCTGCGCATTGTTCGCACACACTTGACGTGCTACTTGCACTCATTATACCTTGGGGCTTCTTTAACAGAAGCTTATTTATACGGGCTTTGTGCCCAACACATGTGTCACACTTCCGCATGTACCTTTTATTCACCATTATATGCATCAATATGACTTAAGTTTTGGCCAAGCTGGGTTGCCTGGCTCCTGTGCTTACCCCTACGTTCCCGATTGTTTGGCTAGGAGGTAAAGGGAGCACCTCTGCGATTGTTACTGCCGGGTTAGCCGGATGTGTACCTCAGACTGGGTGAAGCCGAAAGCTAGTGTTCTTAAGGGAATATTCGGTCGGTGAATTGAAAGATGATTTCGTACCTATCTATTTATTTGCCCCTAGATGCTTTCCTGCTTTTTTAGCAGTCCGGACATGCACTTTAGGGCATGCCTCCCAGGGAAAGGAACCCCTAACGGAACTATTCTCCCTAGAAGATGTTTCTTACTAACCATGTAATATAACATAACTAGTTGGGCACTTGTCTGATAAAGCACTAATGACCCCTACGCCTGGTCTCCATGCATGCCCCGGTTTTTTACATAACCGTGAGGGTATTCGGACACACTCCAGACTATCGGGTCCCGAGGTTGAAGCGAAAAGGTCCGCAATGACAAATGATCTACAATCCGGCTAGAAGGCATTTTATATGTCATTTTAAATTACATAGTCAAGCTGACTAATTGTATTCATCTTCGATACCATATAATAAACTGTCTAGTTTACAGTCCCGCTGGGAGTACTTTGCGGCCAACTCTACTTGGCCGTACACTAAGCTCACAGGGATCTCCTTCCCATCGGGCCCCACAGGTCCGACCTCAGCCATGTGGTTTGGGTCAGCCTTTGCATACTGTGTCTTCACCATGGCCCAGGCCTCCCTGGCGCCTTGACGGCAGGCCGATGTCTTCCATAACCGGAAGCGCCGTCGTGCTCCCTGAAGCTTCTCCGCAAGCTCTCCAAGACCTTCGGGTAGGGACATGGATGGCCACAAGGCCTGGGCGACTCCGCTCATCACCTGCCGAACTCGTTCGTGCAGTTGCAGCAGCTCGGGAAGTAGGTCACCCATTGAACCGGGCATTTCCTCCGCAGGACGACCTGTGAGCATACCTACATACATATTTCTGTCAATCGACTTCCTCGCCGAACTCTTCTTTTCAAAAGTTTGCTCAAGCACTTACTATAAATGCCGCGACGAAGCCGCCGATTCTCCTTCACGGAGTCAGACAGCTGGGCCCGAACATCTTTTAGTTCCTCGCCCAGCTGGGTGTGTGCATCTTGGAGCTTATTTTTCTCTTGCTGCACCCTTGTAAGCACCTTCTCGCCGGCCTTTAGTTGGTGTAGTAGCTGTTGCTTGTCCGGATCTAGTCCGACGCCATCTGCAATATTATTGTCAGACTTACACACGCGGCACTTCACAAACTACTTATATTTCGAAGTATATATTACCGGAGGGGGTCTCTGTGGCTCCCCCTGTGGCGGCTAGTGCGGCCTCAAGTTGGGCCTTGCACTCTTGAAGCTCCTGGGAAAGTTGGGTATTCTTTTCTGTAAGATCCTGCATAACAAATGATCCTTAAATCAGTTATTCTAACTATTTTATGTCTTGGGGGCTACTGGCATATATAACTGTCAAAATTCACTCACCCGTATGTCTTTCACATACTGCTCCGTGGCTCTGGCTAGACCATCTTGAGCGGCACGGAGGTGCGCATCTCCCGAATTAAAGGCATTCAATGCCTCCGGGGAGAAACACGCGTCACGAAGAACTATCTGGCGGCGCCTGTGATTCATGGCACTCTCCACCTCAGATCTGGTGGCGGACAACCTATTGGCATCCTCCGTTGGAGGAGAATCCGGCGCATGCCTTGTGTTCGCCTCCCCCTTCGGACCTGGCGTTAGAGCTTAGCTGGCGGAGGCTTGATTGGCAACCTCTCCGGACATAGTCCGGCGAGCGCTCTTTCTCCTGGAAAAATCACGAGCGTTAATATGCCTTCCAGGAATCTTTCCTTTAAACACGGTGGTGCGCCATACCGTTGCGGTGACGTCTCGATTCACACCGCACTTCTTTTCCACCTGCGGGGCCGAGCTGCCCCTTGTTGGATGGCCGCCGCAGGCTCGGCTTCCTGCCTCAATGGCACCTCCATCGGAACACCATTGGTATACGGTGATCAGTGATAAGCATGGATGGGTAATGGTATCAGGACTCCGGTCACAGTTATACCTGGGAAACCGGAGATATTCCGGGGTAGTCGGCCGTAATGGCGATCAAAGCATTGTCAATGCTAAGTTGGTGGAACACCCCATCGATCAGCTCCACCTTTACATCTGGATCCTCTTCGGAGGCCGGATCGAGGGACCGTTCCGGATCCTCGGGTTGTGGAGCCGGGCTATGTATATGCTCTATGGCCCGGCGCAGTTCCTGCGTCGAAATCACAAAATGAGACACTTAGCTTTGGGAATATGGATCGGATAGACAAACGTCCGCTTACCCAGCTTTGAGGGTTGTTCATGGAAAATCCGTTCAATGGACTAGCACGGAGTAAGTCCTCCTTCTCCCCTTTGCACAGGCCGGACATGATCTTCACCAGATCGGCGACCGATCCCGGCCCCTTGCGGCCATGACGGGTGGCATCATCCTCCCTATTGAAATCCCACATGGGATGGCCCCTATACTGGAGCGGTTGTACCCCTCGCATAATGCATGTGGCCTTGACCCCAATCATGGTCAATCCGGAATGAGCCAATAACCTTATTCGGCCCATCAGGTATTGGACGTCCCTATCATTCTCCCGTTGAGGGCTCCGCGGGCGCCAACTTAGGCGTTTCTTCAGAGGAGCGTTGTTGAACTCCGGGAGGCCGATCCGAACTGGATCCGGTAGCGGGGCGTCTTCCATATAAAACCATTCCGAAGACCAGTCTTCGGACGCCTTCTTCGGGGTTCCGGATAGATATCCGGTCCCGGCGATGCGCCATAGTTCGGCTCCGCCCACTTGATATATCGACCCCTCATGAGAACGGGGTACGAGGCAGAATAATCTCTTCCACAATGCAAAATGGGCCTCGATGCCCAAGAACGGCTCGCAAAGGGCCACGAAGCCCGTGATGTGTAGGATGGAGGCAGGCGTAAGGTGGTGAAGCTGGAGACCATAGAACTCCAGGAGCCCCCGGAGAAACGGATGTATGGGAAATCCGAGTCCTCTTATTAGATAAGGGACGAAGCATACCCGCTCTCCTTTGGAGGGATTGGGGACGTTCTCCGCCTGCTTTCCGCCCTTGTAGGTGACAAGTCCGGCTCGAACCGAAACCATAAAGGCTGGGGGAAGAAATCCCTCGGCTTGGAGCGTCACTAGCTCACTATGCGGGACTGAGCATCTCCCCCAATCTCCTGGCTGAGGGCTGGGAGCACGAGAGGAGGAGCCGCGTCGACTGTCCATGATGGAATGGATTTTTGTCAGAGGCACTCCGATGAATACTCGCAGAAGGAGGATGGTGTGATTCGGATCTAGATCCTTGTCTCTCTTTATAGGCAGCTCATTTGCGCAGCTAGGGGGTAAAGTGTAAAAATACCCTGGCTTTTCGCATTTGTACGACATGTGGAAGATGGCCATTATTGGACGTGGAAGCCAAGGAGAACAACATTTATAAGAAGCCGGACACTGTTCGACAAGTACATGGAATTTGGAGAAGAACCCGCCTCGCAATGCCGAAGACAATCTACGTGCTGGACTCGTCGTCATTGAAGCCTGGTCGGGGGCTACTGAGGGAGTCCTGGACTAGGGGGTGTCCAGATAGCCGAACTATCACCGTTGGCTGGACTCCAAGACTATGAAGATACAAGATTGAAGACTTCGTCCCGTGTCTGGATGGGACTTTCCTTGGCGTGGAAGGCAAGCTTGGCGATACGGATATGTAGATTTCCTACCATTGTAACTGACTCTATGTAACCCTAGCCCTCTCCGGTGTCTATATAAACCGGAGGGTTTTAGTCCGTAGGACGAACAACAATCATACCATAGGCTAGCTTCTAGGGTTTAGCCTCCTTGATCTCGTGGTAGATCTACTCTTGTACTACCCATATCATCAATATCAATCAAGCAGGAGTAGGGTTTTACCTCCACCGAGAGGGCCCGAACCTGGGTAAAAACATCGTGTCCCTTGTCTCCTGTTACCATCCGCCTAGACGCACAGTTCGGGACCCCCTACCCGAGATCCGCCGGTTTTGACACCGACAACCACTATAAAAAAAAGACACATCCGTGACATTTTGGACCGAACGAAATTTTTTTCTGTCATACATATGACACTTCTATGACGATAATTGTGACAAAACCCGGTATCATCATAGATGTGGTGGGCTCCTACTTCTATGATAAAAAATCATGATAGAAAATGGGCTTTTCGTCCTGGGCGGGCCGGAGACGTAGCTGCATGACATTCTTTGGACCGTCCATGACGGAAAAAACCATGGTAGAAGCGAGGGGGAGTAAAATTTTGGGGAGTTGCCGGTTACGGTGGGAGCTCGGGGGCCGAGCGATGCGTGTTTCTCTCGTACACGTGCGAGGCGTTGGCTCTAGCTGAACCCAAGCGAGGCGTTGGGCTCTAACTGAACCCGAGCGATTGCACTGTAGGCTACGCATTACTGAACCCGAGCGATCGATCGATGGATGTTAACTGAACCCGATGGAGCGATTCCTTCGCTACTGCTGCTAACTAAAGCCGATCGATTGGATGAATAGTGAGT
>NC_057795.1:353999819-354030306 GCF_018294505.1 Triticum aestivum | reverse complement strand
TTTTGCGGTACGCCACACCCCTCCTGATCAACAGGACCCCCGTGACCGTAGGAGATCCGTTTCGTCCATTTTGCGGTACGCCACACCCCTCCCGATCAACAGGACCCCCGTTTCGACCGTGGGAGGTCCGTTTCCTCCGTTTTACGGTACGCCAGGCCCCTCCCGATCAATAGGACCCCCGTTTCGACCGTAGGAGGTCCGTTTCCTCCGTTTTGCGGTATGCCATGCCCCTCCCGATCAATAGGATCCCGTTTCGAACATGGCCGGTCGAACACAAGGTCGTTTCCTCCGTTGTGCGGTACGTCAGGCCTCGTTTCCATTGCCTGTTGAAAGATCGAGGATGTCGCCTAGAGGGGGGTGAATATGCGTTTTAAAATAATTACGGTTTAGGCTTGAACAAATGCGGAATAAACCTAACGGTTAATTTGTCAAGCACAAAACCTACAACAACTAGGCTCACCTATGTGCACCAACAACTTATGCTAAACAAGATAAGCAACTATGTGATAGCAAGATATATGACAAGAACAATATGGCTATCACAAAGTAAAGTGCATAAGTAAAGGGGCTCGGGTAAGAGATAACCGAGGCACGCGGAGACGATGATGTATCCCAAAGTTCACACCCTTGCGGATGCTAATCTCCGTTTGGAGCAGTGTGGAGGCACAATGCTCCCCAAGAAGCCACTACGGCCACCGTAATCTCCTCACGCCCTCGCACAATGCAAGATGTCGTGATTCCACTAAGGGACCCTTGAGGGCGGTCACCGAACCCGTACAAATGGCGACCCTTGGGGGCGGTCACCGAACCCGTACACTTTGGCAACCCTTGGGGGCGGTCACCGGTACCCGTCAAATTGCTCGGGGCGATCTCCACAACCTAATTGGAGACCCTGACGCTTGCCCGGAGCTTTACACCACAATGATTGAGCTCCGAACACCACCAACCGTCTAGGGCGCCAAAGCACCCAAGATGAACAAGCTCAAGGGCATCAAGCACCCAAGAGTAATAAGCTTCTCAACTTGTAACTTCCACGTATCACGTGGAACCGATGCACCAAATGCAATGGCAAGGGCACACAGAGTGCCCAAGTCCTTCTCTCCCAAATCCCACCAAAGCAACTAATGCTAGGGACGAAAATGAGAGGAAGAACGAAAGAAGAACACGAAGAACTCCAAGATCTAGATCCAAGGGGTTCCCCTCACTTAGAGGAGAAAGTGATTGGTGGAAACGTGGATCTAGATCTCCTCGCTCTTTTCCCTCAAGAACTAGCAAGAATCCATGGAGGGATTGAGAGTTAGCAAGCTCGAAGAAGGTCAACAATGGGGGAAGAACACGAGCTCAAAGGATAAGGTTCAATGGGGAAGAAGACCCCCTTTTATAGGAGGGGGAAAAACCAACCGTTACCCCACTGTACATCCCCGCACAGAGCGGTACTACCGCTAGGGCAGGGCGGTACTACCGCTAAGAGCGGTACTACCGCTCCCACCCAGCGGTACTACCGCGTTGACGAGGAAGACAGGGCCCTGGCCCCAGAGTGGTACTACCGCGGGAGTAAGAGCGGTACTACCGCTTGGAGCGGTACTACCGCCACTACTACCGCTCCTAGTAGCGTAAAACCCGACACGAAAAACATCGGTCTCGAATCGAGGCGGTAGTAGCTCGGAACCACTGCGGTACTACGGCCAAAGACCACAAGCGGTACTACCGCTCGGAGAGCGGTACTACCGCTCTGGGGGCGGTACTACCGCTTGAGTGCTTCGGCGGTACTACCGCTGTGGACCGCGGTACTACCGCTGGCGCCACCCTTAAGCCACTACCGCGAAAACAAAGAATACTCCAAGGAAAACCAGAACTGCCATAACTTCTTCATATGAGCTCTGAAATGAGCAAACTCAAGCTTATTGGATAGAGCAAGACGAGTAGCAACAAAACAGCGACCGAGAAGAACCGGCATACCCTCCGAAATGAGCAAACTCAAGCTTGTTGGTTATAGAAAGAAGAGGCAGGGGAGGTAAGCTTAGCAAACAAAGGAGTGAAACCTCCAACCGAGAAGAACCGGCATACCCTCCAACATCGAAAACATCATAGAAGATGCATGTGAACTCCGTTTTCGATGAACTCGAGCTTGTCATAAAAATGACCATAAGCTCCAAATATCACAAGGAGAAGAACCAAACAAGAACCAAAAAGATGATGTAAGGATGCAATGGTTTGAGCTCTCTACGACGATACGATCAAGCAACTCATCGAGAGCCCCCCTTGATAGTACGGCAATCAATCCTATAACCCGGTCTCCCACAACTACCGTGAGACCGGTAAAATAGAAAACCTATCAAGGGCAAACCTTTGCCTTGCACATGATCCACTTGAGCTAGATGATGTCGATCTTCTCCTCCTCAAGATGGACCACCTTTCTTGATTGCGTTGGCTCGATGAAGACTAGTAGATTGCTCCCCCATACTCCACTATGGGTGAGCCACTCTTTTGCACATCTTCACAAGTCCATTGTCGCCACAATGGACGGCAAGCTTCAAGCATATGATCTCTTCGTGATGATCCTACTTGAACTTGCACACCGCAACCTAACCCCACAAAGAACTCTCACGAAGACCATGGGTTAGTACACAAAGCGTAATTGACCATGCTTACCATACCATGAGATCGCTTGATCTCTCTCGGTACATCTTCTATGCTTTGTGTGTTGATCAACTTGATTCTTTCTTTGACTTAGTCTTGATCAACCTTGAATCTTTCCAACTCTCTTCATTTGGATGATGTCTTGAAGGTGAACATGAATGATCACACACTCTTCTTCTTCAAGACATGCTTGCTATAAGCTCAATACTCATAAGACCAATCTTTGGATAATTCCTTAATAGCACCTTGGTCATCACAAACTCTCCTTGAAACCAACAAATGGACTCCAAGAAAAGCCTATGGACAAACCCTTCAAATATAACTCAAGGCAACCATTAGTCCATAGAGATTGTCATCAATTACCAAAACCACACATGGGGGCACCACATGTCCTTTCACCTGTTTCGTCCAAGCCCTCCCGTTGAACACGACCATGCATTCCGTTCTGACCCAGCCGGTTGGCTCCCCATGAACACGACGACGATGATGTTTCTCCGTTCCGACCTAGCCATGTACGTATGCGCGAGTAGGCGTTCGAGACCCTGCCGATATGTACGTACGTGGCTGTATTTTCTTTCTTGCACCCTCGCCACTGTACATATGTGTACATGCTACGTGCGCACCTCTACTACGACACGTGCGCGCCTTTACATCGACAAGTATGTACGTACACGTTCGCGACCAGAATGACAACGCTACGTACGCTTTGACCAGGTGTGTCCGACTGTCAGACACTTCCTTGCCTGCGAAGATGTAGCAGGTGGGTCCCAGCAGTCAGGGGGGCGAATCATTTTGTTTTTTTGCCCGGACGCACTTCCTTGCGTGCGAAGATGTAGCTGGTGGGTCCCAGCAGTCAGGGGGAAATGTTTTATTCATGAAATATGGTGGCCCGTCCGGTGGGTCCCCGCTGTCAGGTGGAGGAATAATTATTTTGCGCGTAATAAGGAGGCACTTCCTTGCTGCAGCCGTGGACCCAACTGTCAGCCTCTTCACGTACAGTCCACGTCCAATGGAAGCCATTCCTTGACCACGTTGACCACTCCGCGCTGAGAGCACCAGGGCGGTGGACGACGATGAGGTCTAGGAAGGGGACGACGCGGAGCCGGGGAAGACGCGGCAGTGGATGCCCACGCGTAGAGGAGTATGAGGGTTCACTCGTTCTACTGCGGTGTGAGGCTGCCGTCGCCACATAATAACAGGGAGTGTGGGTGCGTAGAGGGATGGCCTGGCCAGCGGTGGGAGTAGTAGGGGGAGGTGAGGCCTTCGCGGTATAACAGCCGGCCATGGGCGGCAGGAGATGGCGGCACGACCGGCGCTGCTTTGGGCGGCTGGAGCAAGAAGACTAGAGGTTGAAGAAGCACTACAGCCGTTGGATGGACATCGTACGGTCACTAGAGCTAGAATCGTTCATATATTAACTAAAAGTTGACAAACGCCTCTGTCCCAGTCAACTTAGTAGGCCCACAAGTCAGCCTCCCACCAAGGTTGGTCCCAGCTAGCAGGAGGGTATTCATTTTTTGGTGCGTAATAAGGACGCACTTTCGGTGGGTCCGAGGTGACAGTGGGGGGAACGTTTTTTCGTGAAATACGATGGCCCGTCCTGTGGGTCCCAGCAGTCAGGGGGGAATGTTTTTTTTTCGCGAAATACTGGTGGCCCGTCCGGTGGGTCCCTGCTGTCAGGTGGAGGAATAATTATTTTCCGTGTAATAAGGAGGCACTTCCTTGCTGCGGCCATGGACCCAGCTGTCAGCGTCTCCACGGACAGTACTCTTCCGATGGAAGTCTGTCGTTGACCACATTGACCACGCCGCACCGAGAGCACCACGGCGGTGGACGACGGCGAGGCCTAGGAAGGGGACGACACGGAGGCAGGGAAGACTCGACAGTTGTTTCCCACGCGGAGGGGAGTACAACTGTACGAGGGTTTACTGGTTCGTCTGCCATCGCCGGATGATAACAACAGGTGTGGGTGAGTAGAGGGATGGCTAGGCCAGTGATGGGAGTACGGTGGGGCGTTGAGGCCTGCGCGGCAGCACAGCCGACCGCGGGTAGGAGGGAGCAGGCAGTCCCGCTGGCGCTTGTTTGAGCCGCTGAAGCAGGAAGAGCAGAGATTGAAGAAGCACGAAGGCCGTTGGATGGACATCCAACAGTCACTGCTTGTGCGTCAACCTTTTTTTTAGGAAAGCCTCAAATCTGTGGAAAACAGCATACAACCCATCTGCCATTATTTCTAATAATGTACAACCCATTTGCTAATTCTTAAGGTTTTTTTGGAGCCCATATTCTTTTTGTTAGCATTACAGCCCATATTGTGGCCATGGTTAAAAAATTATACGAAATTTTGCATATTTCGGTGCGGTCCGAACTGTTTTTAATCCCGAAATTTCGACTCACATTCAAACTGATTTTAAAAATAAATGTATATCAATATAAAATCCAACAAATTCTCCACGCATAAAAATCAATGTAATTTAAAATCTTGAAATAAAAAAAAGATATTTGAGACCAATTGCCGGTTTGATGTGTTTTAAAAATGTACAACCCATTTCTCATTACTGATGGGCTATTTTCTTGGCCAGCCGAATGAAAGCTCTCCTCGTCTTGAAAGATTTGCAGCCCAACAGGCCTGACAAAGCGACTTACTTGGCAAATCACAAAAAAACTGGGTTGTGGCCGTGGACCCAGCTGTCAGCCTCTCCACGTACGTTACTCTTCCGATGGAAGTCGTTCCTTGACCACGTTGACGACGCCGCGCGGAGAGCACCACGGCGGTGGACGACGGCGAGGCCTAGGAAGGGGACGACATGGAGCCGGGGAAGACGCGGCAGTGGAAGCCCGCGCGGAGAGGAGTATAAGGGTTCAGTGGTTCGGCTGCGGTGTGAGGCTGCCGTCGCCGCAGAGCCTGGCCAGCGGTGGGAATAGTAGGGGGCAGTGAGGCCTCCGCGGCAGCACAGCCGGCCACGGGAGGCAGGAGCAAGCGGCACGACCGGCGTTGCTTTGGGCGGCTAGAGCAAGAAGACCAGAGGTTGAAGAAGCACTACGGCCGTTGGATGGACATCATACGGTCACTGGAGCTAGAATCGTTCATATTGACTAAGTTGACAAAGCCCTTCGTCCCCGTTAACTTAGTAAGCCCACAAGATAGCCTCCCACCAAGGTGGGTCCCAGCTAGCCGGGGGAGTATTCATTTTTTTGTGCGTAATAAGGAGGCACTTCCGGTGGGTCCGAGCTGACAGCGGGGGCAACATTTTTTTCGCGAAATACGGTGGCCCATCCGGTGGGTCCCAGCAGTCAGGGGGAAACGATTTTTTCACAAAATACTGGTGGCCCGTCCGGTGGGTCCCCGCTATCAGGTGGAGGAATAATTATTTTCCGCGTAATAAGGAGGCACTTCCTTGCGGCTGCCGTGGACCCAGCTGTCAGCCTCTCCATGTACAGTACTCTTCCGATGGAAGTCGGTCGTTGACCACATTGACCATGCCGCGCCGAGAGCACCACGGTGGTGGACGACGGCGAGGCCTAGGAACTGGACGACGTGGAGCCGGGCCACGGGAGGTAGGAGCACGCGGTAGCACAGCCGGCCATGGGAGGCAGGAGCAGGCGGCACGACCGGCGCTGCTTTGGGCGGCTGGAGCAAGAAGACCAGAGGTTGAAGAAGCACTATGGCCGTTGGATGGACATCATACGGTGACTGGAGTATTGACTAAGTTGACAAAGCCCTCCGTCCCCGTCAACTTAGTAGGCCCACAAGTCAGCCCAATAATATGGTGGGTCCCAGCTAGTAGGGGGTGTTCATTTTTTTGGGCGTAATAAGGAGGCACTTCCTTGCGTGCGAAGATATAGCTGGTGGGTCTGACCTGTCAGCGGGGGCAACATTTTTTTTCGCGAAATACAGAGGCCCTTCCTGTGGGTCCTAGCTGTCAGGTGGAGGAATCATTGTTTTGCGTGTAATAAGGAGGCATTTCCTTGCATGCGGCCGTGGACCCAGCTGTCAGGCTCTCCACGTACAGTCCTCTTCCGATGGATGTCGTTCATTGACCACGTTGACCAGGCCGCGCCGAGAGCATCAGGGTGGTGGACGACGGCGAGGCCTAGGAAGGGAACGACACTGAGCCAGGGAATACTCGGCATTTGTTTCCCACACGAAGGAGTACGAGGGTTTACTGGTTCGTCTGCCGTCGCCGGAGAATAACAACATGTGTGGGTAAGTAGAGGGATGGCTAGGCCAGCGATGGGAGTACGGTGGGGCCTTGAGGCCTGCGCGGCAGCATAGCATGACGCGGGAGGAGGGAGCAGACAGTCCCGCTGGCGCTTGTTTGAGCAGCTGGAGCATGAAGAGCAGAGATTGAAGAAGCATGACAGCCGTTGGATGGACATCCAACAGTCACTGCTCTCGTGTGTTGACTAAGTTGACAGGGCGTGGTGTGTGCGTCAACCTTTTTTTATGAAAGCATACGCGTCAACCTGTAGTAGGCGCACAAGTCAGCCTCAAATATGTGGAAAACAGCATACAACCCATCTGCCATTATTTCTAATAATGTACATCCCATTTGCTAATTCTTAAGATTTTTTTTGGAGCCCATCTTCTTTTTATTAGCATTACACCCCATATTGTGGCCACGGTTAAAAAGTATACGAAATTTTGCATATTTCGATGCGGTCAACTATTTTTAATCCAGAAATATTGATTCACATTCAAACTATTTTGAAAAATAATTTATATAAATAGAAAATCCAAATAATTTTCCACGCATAAAAATCAATGGAATTTAAGATCTTGCAATGAAAAAAAATTGAAACTAATTCCCAGTTTGATGTGTTTTAAAAATGTACAGGCCATTTCTAGGCAAACCGAATGAAACTCTCCTTGTCTTGAAAGATTTGTAGCCCAGCAAGGCTGATAAAGCAAGTAGGCCTTGTTTGGGTATTTCTTTAAAAAAATAGAACTGGGCTAGCCATTTTCAGCAAGAAAAAAACACAACTGGGCTCATGATGTGGTAAACATAACTAAAACCCTGGCTAGACGGGCCCGAGCCCCCGCATAGCCCCGTTTGTTGCCCTGATCCGCCGCTAAAACTAGTATAAATAACAACTGCTTGTTCCTCAAATAAAAAACTGCGCGACTTGCTCGGTCCCTGGTGTCAGCCGCTCGTAGTGTAATTCTCTCGTTTATTGACTACGTTGACAATGGCGTGAGCCCCAGATGTCTAACCATTAGGAGGAACCATATTTTGGGGCTTGTACTATAGAGGCACTTGCTTGCGTACTGCCATGACGCTGGTGGGTCCCTACTATCATCCTCTCCACCTACAGTCATCTCCTTATTCCTCTCGGTTGTTGACGATGTTGACAATGCAAGAGGGCGGCGCACTGCGCACGGCGAGCGAACCAAGGCCGCAAGGCGGAGGACGACGGCGAGGCGTCGGACGGAACGAACAGGAGCCGTTGAAGATGCGCCGGTCCAGTCGCAGGCGGAGGGGAGTACGAGGGTTGAATGGTTCGGGCACGGGTGCGTGTTGGGGCTGACGTCACCGGAGAATAACATGACATGTGGGGGAATAGAGGGAGGGACTGGCCAACGTTAAAGGGTACATACGGTAGGGCACCGGAGGCGCAGCCAGCCATGGGAGGCGGGAGCAGGCGGAGCCGACGGGGTGGTTTGGTTTGGGTGGCTGGAGGAAGAAGAAGACAAGAGATAGAAGATACACGACGATGTTGGATGTCAATCCAACGGCTGGTAGGCAGAATCGTTTGTTGACTGGCTAGTAAGTCGACACCACCTTGGATAGGCTATTTCCTCGCGGGTCCCAAATGTCAGAATCCAAATCTGTCATGGTCATGCAGCCTTTCCTATGAAAATTTACAGCCCATTTGATGTGCTAGTTCGAAATAAGTTTGTGGGTGCTGGTGGGGGCTAATCACATGGCTTCTGTAATGCACAGTGAGCTCAAGCAGCCGGTGAGAGTGATGTTATTTCCCTTGGTTGGGATTTGTTACAATATTTCACTCTAAATTAAACGAATGGCAAGCCATTCGCCTTGTTTCAAAGAAAATATGACAGTCACAACCGAGTTGAAAAGGGCTGTAACATCTAACTCCGGCTTACAAACTGTACAAACGCACGAGGTTTAATTGTTCATCAGGTTTACAAAAAAACCCAGATTGAAAAGGGCAACAACATCTAACTCCAGCATTGTTTTCAGCAGTCACAGTCAAATGGACCGGTCAGGTCCATAGAATGAACATCCTGGGTCGTAAAATTTACTGGATTATGACCACAATATGTTGTAAATAGAAGCCCGTCATGTTCAGAAGCTCTTTTGCCCACCTGAAACTCCTTTTTTTGCTCTTCGACATACCCATCCGTCAAAACCATGCTGCTGATAAACTTAAGCCTGATGTACAATAGTAACCTCGCATTCAGCAGGAAGAATGTGACAAATCTTGTGTTTGCACGGTTTGCTACATATCGTTCTAGCGTTATTGTCTTCAATCGAACTCATGAGAAGTGAGAAAATCCCGATGCTTACGAATCCACCAATTGGTTATAGCTTTCTTACCCCGTCCTGTTGCCTAAATAGACATGAAGATTGAAAACAGTTAAGGTCTAAAAGAAGAGTGTCGAAAGAGCAACAACTGAACGGTTAATTCTAGTACACTATATGCGGGCTTCCAATGTGCGTGAAATTATCACCTTTATATACAACTTCTCCAGACATGGAAAGCATTGCAGCAAGCCAATAATCTTGTTCAGATCAAAACTATTCATTTGAATATATAAGATCTTGACAGAATCCAGCACCATTGATAGGCCATCCATGGAGAAATTCTTTATTGAGCATAGAACATAATGTTAGTACAAAATGTGTACTCCAAGATGATACATAAATTATGCGCAGAAATTTAAAATGCAGCTTATGGTTACAAGTGTAGATGATAATATAAATTACCTGAAGAACTGTGGAGCCAAACACCATATTGAAATGAGCACAGAGATCATGTATTACACCCAAGGTCTCCAGTTTAGGCGCAGAGAGGACGGTTATTTGCAACGATGAATAACTAGAATCAAGGATCAACCTTTGAAGTGAAAGGGCATCTTGGATGATGAGCTGCCTTCTGGCAAAAGAAATTCCAATTCTTACAAGGTTAGGCGACTTTATTTGGAGACAACCGATTCTAACTGTGAAAACAAGCACCAAGCACTCCAGCGCAGGGCAACTGGAGTTGATGATGCTGTGCATTGAGGCCTCCAATATAGGAACCCGTACAAGTGAAAGTTTCTTGAGAAATGGAGTCGAAGGTTTAGTACCAGATTGTCTGGTAGGTAGCACAGTGCAAAGGTGGCGGTGTGGAGAGAGGAGGAAAACCGCGAGATGGACATCGGTGCTGAGGGCACAAGTTCATGGCGTTCGGTATGTGGTATGTGATTTCCAGGGGAATAGTAGAACTCAAGCAGCTGTAGTTCTGTGAATTCAGGGGATTTCAGCCAGGCGTCCACCGTGCAGGGCATGGTATGCTTGCTCAGGTAGCATGACGGGATACAGAGGCTTTGAACGGAGCCCTGGTGGGAGGAGATGATGTCTCTGGCAATTTCAAAATCATTGGAGAGATAGCTGACGACAGACGAGATTAAGGGGCACGGCGCGCCATAGAGGGCGCCACCGAATTGAGAGAACTTGGGTGCGGCAGCAATCCTTGGTGGGGAGAAGCGAGATGATCTCCCCAAGAACGGCGTCCGGGAGATCGCTGATGCGGTCCACCCGAGATTCTACGGGTTCCTGGGATCCGGTGGGGGCGGGGTCGCTGCTTCTCCCCGCGTTGCCGGGTGCGGGATCTACAACACTACAAGAAATCTGTTAATCCATGAAGGATTTTGGGTGACGTTCTTGAAATTGTCATGGAAACCGTCATGGATCAGCAAGATAGAGACAACCCCCAAAATGGCAGCCCCTGGATGACGGACATTAGGGGATCATCACGGAAACCGTCACATATCGACCAACTACCTCCCATTTTTCTTTCTTTATATGCAATCTAAACCGTCATGAATGGCCTCTGCTGATGTGTCGGGTGTGCCCATTTATCTGCCCCATTTGTCAGTCAGTCATTCAACGATATATAGAGATTGTAAAGAAAAGGGCGCGCCTGAAGTTTGAGAGAGGGCGCGAAGATGCAAAATTTTAACTGGCCAATGCGCCAGGGTGGCAAAATTTTGAGCCAGCCCATTTAACTCCACAGCACACACACACCTAACCCTAATTCCCCATTCTCTCCTCCCGTCCCCTCAGCCGCCACCACTCCACCAATCTCCCCCCGCCCGCTCCACGCTGGCGCCGCCGCAGAACAGGCCTTACCTGTCCCGATCCATCGATGCCCTCTCTTCTCCCCTCTATATGCGTCGCCCCGTCCCCATCTTTCCCACCGCTATGGCCACCAGCCCGTACCTCCCACCCCATTCCAGATCACGCCCTCGAGCTGCGGCGACAGTGGTGGCAGCGGGTCCAACTGCTGCGGCTGGACGACGGTTGACGCCGTCTGCGCAGATCAGTTCGCCTTCCTGGGTCGCAGTCAAGCAGAGCATGTGCCACGGCGATCTACGCTGCCCATCTTAACCAGATCGACGCTGATGAGAGGTCTCTAATGTCCCTTGCAGTGGCCACGGGTCCATCTTCGGTCCACGGCAAGCTATGGTGAGGTACACATGGCGCTGATGGATGCAGTGTACAGGGGCGCCACCGCCACGCAGCTGGCCACCGGCTTCTGCCTGCTGCGGTACCGTGACGAGCACTGCTTCTCGGCTTTGCCAGGGCCCTCCCGCCCCGTGTTTATGTGCTGATCCTCGTCATCATCTTCGTCGGTGGGTTCCTCCCCTGTAAGCTCTGATCCCAGTTGTTATCTGTTTAGTTATTTATGGGTACATCTGCACTAGATAGGTTATGTTTCTTGGTACTCTGTAACTTGAAGATATGTCATGTTACAGAATGCAAATCTGTAAGTCATGGCCGTGTCCTCAATCTGCAAACAAATAAATCCTTATCATATATTTTGTCCATGTGTCCCATGTATCAACTCTTCTTCCATGCATACGAGGAGGGATTCGTGAGTATGAATTTCATATCTGGCTCTGCTTAGATTCAGATTGGCCTAGTACTGGATACATGTTTTGAGTACATTAATTGGTCTGGTATTGGATTTGAGTGCATTAAAAGTGACCTAATATTGAATTCAGATTTTTTAGTACACATTATTTGGCCTCGTAATTAGATTCAGATCTCATGTGTATGTGTTGAGTAATGCTACTGTCCCAAGGGACGACTGAACAAGCAACCCCTGCTCTTATGCATGTGAATTTTGACATATGCCATGGTTAGTAATGTTCCTCATGTGTTATGGTCTAGTCTATTGGCTGTTTGTCCTACTCTTGTATGCCAGTTATTTTAGTGCTTAAATGGCAGGTGTGGCAAACTATGCTTCATATGTCATTTCCATGGAATTAATGTGCTTGTACTGTTTCACAATTCAGGATGGTTTTCTTGGAAGTTGGTCTTGTATCATTTCTACTTCAAGGAAATGAAGCCACTGGTTATGGTCTCTTTGGCACACAACTTAATTTGTTATCTCTGAAACTGTAGCCGGCTGTAGCCAGTGCTGATGTACTTCTCAAGGTATGTTATTGCTCAGTCTTTATGATGTAGCCAGATTAATTGTGATTCTGTGATATACTTGCATGCTTCATTCTTAATTAAGATATACTCTATTGCTGATCTTTTGCTCGTTGGACGACGTGCTTGCCAACAAAGCGCTCCATCACGGGCTCAAAGAGTACTCCAGCCGAACCACACTCCCACGGCTCTACGTCGATGACGAGTTCTTTGGTGGCCGCACTGTTGGTACGTATATTTGTGCTTTCTCCCTTTCCTTCTCCCATGTTATGGTTCAGGACGTTGAGACCCTCTGTTACAGGCAGTACACGTGCATGGTATTTGAGTCTGAATCAGTTCTGTGAGAAGCCTGTTTTGTTTAGCATCAGGGCATGCCAATTCATTCATTAATCTAACATATATCTTTAGTGTGAATTACCATCCCATAACCTAATGAAATCCATTGCAAATTCTTTTCCAGTTTTACTTATGTGTAACAAAAATCACTTCGCCTGCTGTTGGCTCATGAACCCAAGTGTGCTCTAGCACTTCTGCACCATGGTTATGAAACTATAACAATCATATCCCTAGTGCTAGAATGCACAGATACTTTGTGGAACCAGCGTATCTCTATCTGATCCATTTTAAAATTCGTGCATGATAAGAAATATGAAAGCAATGTAGAAGAACCAAATAAATCTCATTCTGTCCACATGAATATTAACAAAATAGAAATGATCAATTAATAAAAAGGACAAATCCCAAGATTCACTATGCAGTCCATCAAGATTATATGTTTTTCCTATAACAGAAGTATTTCATATCGTAGGATAATTGGAGCTCGGAGACCATGGTCATGGTGTTGTTTGTACAGAAACCTGCGCCGACTTCCTTCTACAATTAACTTTTAAGATGTAATTTTCCATTAGTGAGCATGGTAATTGGAAACACTGTAATGATAAACTAATTAAAGAATATATATTCTTTAGTAATAATTGCAGAATAGTTCATACATGAGACATGAGCTCATCGGGCCCATGCTGTTGGGGTATGTGCCATGCTGGACACATTTGATTTTTTTGTGGTTGTCTTAAAGTTTCTTAACGTGCAGGTAATGCCCCTGAACCCCATTCTCATCCCATTACAGCGGGCTAGACGTCGTCCTCCTCGATGCGGCCGTCCCCGACGAGCTATCTTGGCCAGAGGAGGCGGAGCAGCAAGGCCTTCTATCATCGTGCATGGACCGACAGTTGCATCCTCCTGCTCTCCTAGTGTGGTGAGCTTCCTCTCCCCCCCCCCCTTACCCCAAATTTGGATGATACTTGCAATTGTGTAGCTATATACGAAACATATCAGGTCTTGGTTCAATTTGTATGTGTCGATTCGGTTGAACCTTGACTGAAACCAAAGGATCACGTTTGGATGTTTGATTTTCATTAGTATGCAATACTTGTTTGTTCAAACAAATTGCTTTATACAATCGTAATGGGGACACCTCTATATGGTTCAAGCACTAGCACAATCTCTGTACTTTCTGGAACATAGGAGAAAATAAAGCAGTAAATGTTTTAGAGATACACACACGCACAATTTCAGAGATGAGTAGTATCGAAGTATGAAGCTGCATGTTCAGTTAGTAAACAAGCACAGAATGTTCGTGTAAAAGGGGTTCATTTCTTTTACATACATGCATGGCCAAATTTTTTTGTAAGAGATAATTAGCTTCATGTAAATAGGATGAAACTTGCAATTGTACAACTTTGACTGAAACTGGATGCTCAGTTTTTATTAGTGTGCACTACTTATTGGTTCAGTTTGGTTCAATATACAACTTTGGATGTTTAGTTTGCTTGTGCATATGATTGAAATCTCACTAAACCTAATATCACTTGCATCTGTACATACATATGAATAAGCACCATGTTTTTCTTTCAGTCTGTATGTGTCAATTTGGTTGAACTCTGACTGAAACTAGAGCACCCCGTTTGAATGTTCAGTTGTTATAATTATGCAGCACTGTTTTGTTCAATTTATTTTATCAGGTACGGTTTGGTAACCTTGCTGCTTCTACTACTTAAAATTATATTCCCTCCTTATTTCATACATTTACTGCTCCTCTGCTGGATTAAATTGATTTGACGCATATATACACTCTTAACTTGTAAACTTATGGTGTGGTGATGGTGCTTAGTCAGAATATTAGATGAAACATGAAGTTAGTGTTCATGTTTAATTTATTTCCTTTGTATGGTATTCTGAAATAAGTGTGGTTGCTAGTTACACACTTTTGTTGCCAAACAAGTGCATTGGTTCTCACATTCATAGGACCAATAGCAATGGGCAGTGAAAGTCCCGTTTTATAATTGCCAACATATCAGTGACTTACTCCAGGTCATCTAAAATAGAGACCCAAAATAAAATACAGCTATGCAATTTTGACATTGTTTCTGTTGGCGGTTTGGTACCACCCCAAACAGACAAGAATTCTGTGCATTTTATTCCAACAGTCAAACTGAGATACCTCAACAAATTAATTGATTGTTTTTGTTAATTGTTGTTTGCAGGAAGAATAATTCTTGCAGATGTGAGGGAAGAACTTGTGGAGAGGCTTGCCTCGCTCTTCACAGAGGGCCAATGCATACTTGTTTTACTTCTGGATGAACTTGTATCTCTATATATGTTTGTAAATGTCCCCAATGTGGCTTTAGTGATGTCATCTAGGATGCTTGTTGTAATGGATGATTCTTTTAGAAAGGGTCATGGATGAAATAACATGGAAATTTGTAAACTTGGTCAAACTATGGGCCTGGTACGTCAAAATAATTGAGTCGTGTAAGTTTGTTGTGCTAGCTGGGCTGATGGATGGAATGGATTGTTTTTGAATTGGGTGAATATCATAGGCCTAGATTTTCTTGTTGGGCCTTATTTGGTGAGCAAAAATAGGCTATTGGGCCGAGCTAGATAGAAATAAGTGGGCTGAAACATTATTGGGCCAAAGGCCATGCTGGCGCCATATAGATGCCATGCTGGCGCCAACTAGATGCCACGTCAGACCGATGCTGGCGCCATGCAGATGCCATGTCAGAACCATGTTGCTGCCACATCATGTCAATCTTGACGGATTAGTCCGTCACAGATAGGGCTGGGTATTCGGTTTATATGGTTAATACGGTTTGGTTTATTCGATGTTTTATAATTTCGGTTTTGAAGAAATGGAAACCGAATTAATCACACAATATTTAGAAACCGAACTATATTTACCCATAATATATCGGTTCGGTTTATTCGGTTAACCAAAAAACCAAAATACATGCACTCATCAGTATATATCACAAGAACTAGCAACCTTAACATCAGTCCGTGCTTTATTCGGTCAAGCAAACTAGTGAACATAACTAAGTGCAAAATCACATGGGGCGTTACATGTATTATGTACGGAAGAATATGTGTGATGCGTGTAAACTAAGCAACTCATGCACTAATTGATACACTAATTGCTAGTTACTTCCATAACCAAGCGCCGGGCATGCATACATACTCCTACGAGTACTAGTTAGATTGTCAGATTAGAAACTCATCTAGTGGCTGGCCTGACGTCTGCCACAACCAACAAGTATGTGCCAGAGGACGCGCCCCCGCTGCACTTTCGAAAACAAGGTATTGCATGGGGTATCGTACATATCGGTTTTTTCGGTGTATTCGGTTTTTGGACACTGGAAACCGAACAAAAACCAAACACCGAACAACCTTAAAATTTCCCACCGAACAAAAAATCGAATCACCGAATTAATAGATAAATCGGTTAATATGGTTCGGTTCGGTTCGGTTTTTCGGTTTTCGGTTCAAAAGTGCCCACCCCTAGTCACAGAGGCCCGGGCCTGGGCGGGCCAAGGGACTAATCGATGACGGTCAGGAACTGTCATGATGGTATAGTTGTCAAATTATGACGCGATATACATGACGGACCCTAGGTCCGTCACAGGCCTCCCTCCACGACGGCTTTACACTGTTTTGTGACAGACTGTATCCGTCATGGATTAACAAGATTCTTGTAGTGCAATAGGCGTCGCCGCTGGCGGGAGCCTCATCTTCTTGGCGCTGGTGTCAGCCGACTCCATTTTCCTCGAGGGCGTCACGTCGCACTCACGGATTTGAGCAGAGTAACGAATGACGAGCCTAGTTGTAGTGCGAGCGAAGAAGAAGGGGAGCTGGGGATTTTTTGTTGGAGTGAGGAAGAGGGGGAGCTGGGGTTTTCTGTAGGAGTGAGGTGAGGAATTTGGGGGTACAAGTGGAGCGAGCTGACGTGAGGTGGGTGGGAGCGAGGAGGAAGAAGAGCACCCAGTTTTTTGGGGGGCGGTGTGCTGGGTGTGGGTAGCGCCTTTTGAATTGATTTTAATATTTACTAGTGTGGATTGGCTGTTTTGTCTTGGGCCCAGAGAAACAATTACTACTAGTACAGTGGAGACACTCTACAGCTACCCAGAAAAACAATTGCTACTAGTAAAGTGGAGACACTCTACTGCTTCTGGCTCCTCCTAGGTCATTGAAACGTCTCCCTCCACTGAATGCCGTTATACTTTTGTTCACCGGCATGCGGGCCATGCAGCGCGCGGGCTCAAATGCCATCCACCAAATTAGAAGGCAGTATGCAGGCGGAGAGTCACCCTAGTCGTAGTGCGGCAGTAACGAGCTGTCGTATCACAAAACCTCACCTCCCCGCAGTTTAAGTTTGACGGACGAAGCAACCATCATTTCACTCTTCGCTGAATCCCCTTCTCCCTCACCGTCTTCAAGAAAGGCAACACTCGCATATGCCACTGTTCTTCTCTCCCAACGAAGGGAAGGTAAGCGGATCCGTGATGTTGGTATATTTTCGTTTAGAAAAAATAGAACTTTTGCAAAGCAGTAACCGATCCTCACTCTCTTTTTTGTTTCATTGTCATTGCAATTGTGTTTTCCTTTCAGTGGTCTCCTAGTATTCGTCAGTTTCATGATGGACCAAGGAGAACCAGGCAAAGATCTGCCGATATTGGAGCAGACGCGGGAGGCTGATCCCCACGAGACAGAGAGCTCCAAGAAGATGGAGGCAACCACCGAGCCGACCCCAGATACGCTCACGGCCACTACTGAGATGGCCAACGCCCGGTTTGAGGTTACAGCCCCCATCGCACTGCAGGAGCAGTTTTCCCCCTTCGAGGATGTCCCCCCTCCCGCTGAGCTGCCCAAGGTGATTTCCTTCTTTGCCGATCTCGATTGTGGTTTTTCATCTAAGTATGTGGTGATTTTTTTAGAAAAGGAAATATGTGGTGATTAATAATGCAAAATTTTATTAGCTTCGATGCCATGCTATACATAGTGGTTTAAATAACTTGTGTTTCTTATACTGAAAAGTAATTCAGAATTTGTTTCTGTTTCAATTAGAGCCCTGATGCAGACAAGGATTGTGTGGTTGTGCATGTCACTCGCTATGAGGCGGACGACCTGAATATACGCACTAGGAAAACAAAGTTCTTAGGCTGTTGGATCCTGGAAGCCATTTGCGGTTGTACCAATGAAAAGTTGTATTCCAGCCTCACTATTGTCAGGCGTCTTGTCCAGGGTGTACTGAAGCACAAGAAGTTCAAAGCTACTCCTTTGTTTGTGAGGCATACTGTTCTTGTCAAGCTTACGCATGAAGATGATGTGGCATGCCTCCACAAACAAGTTTATCAGTGGCAAGACCACAAGGTTGTCTTCATGAAGGTTCACAGGATTGAGCTGCTGCGGGACGTCTTCGATGATGTTCATGGCAAGGTCCGTCTTATGTCCAACCCAAATTAGACCGAGGCATGAAATAGTTGCCCTAGCTAGTGTTTAATAGTAGTTTGGATTGTGTCTAATTATCCGAACCTTGCCTGTTATCGACCCCTCTGGGGCTAGTACTCTGTTTGAATCCGTCTATGGGAACTGCTGCTACTTTTGTGTGCCCGTGAATCATGTGAGAACCATCGTAATTGTTGCCGAAACAGATGCGTCCTCACTAGTTTTTTCATGAATATGGCATGGTAAGACATATTGTCACAGTTTATCATACGAGTAGTGTGTGTTTTGATGAAATAGAGCACTCGTTCGAGAACCGTGCGCCGACGTATAGATAAGTACTTGTAAACATTGTTGGTGCTACCCCACTTGTAAGCAGTTGTGCAAAACACAACACATTGGCTCAGCTCGCTTCAACACTAGGCTATCGACCAGCTAACAATCAACAATCTGCTGTCTGACATATAAGCAACTATGTATCTTGTTACAATGGTTCATGCTGTTAATTGAGGCCACAATGTAATAAATTCCAAACGTTCACACGCTAGTCCAACGCTCATGTGGAACACTCACATTAAACTCGTCTTCATAAAAATCTTGAAAAGCATAAGTTAAGCAATTTTATACATCTCAATGATTCATAGAACATAACAAACATATACTAGTTCACAGCAAAAGACAAAGTTGTGAGAAGGTTTACAAATCAGGAAAAAACAAGCAAGGCTTCTCTGAGCAAAGGGCCTCCCGGCAGGCTTAAATTTCCTGGAGTTCACTCTGGTTTTTTCTTGTTGCCACCATCCATGGTTAGGTTCTCAAATTCCAGAATAACCAATTATAATTGTGGTCTTAGCTGGAATGTTGAACTGAACCATGCAGTGTACTGACCAGCTGAAATGCTTGTGCATTCCACTAAATTTAAGCACCGCTATTAGCAGAAATAAGCAGACCACAATGCCTCTTATCTGCGCACCTGTCCAAAAAGCCGCTGTGCAGCTGTGCCAGCTAGTCCTCGGTCCATGGATGAACTGGTAGAAAGTGCATTCCGGATTAGGATGCAGTTGTTTTCGGTCGTCCTTGCTACCAATGTAGGGATACCTTGAAGACGGGAGGTTAGACGATGACAACGAGGGATAGCCATCTCATTTTGCGCAGTTGTACTAAAACTGAGGTGTGTGCTTTTGATTGCGCAGATAGAAACGATACGGAGACAGACATCCCGAAACGATATGGAGACAGACATCCCTGTTTGCACAAGTACGAAATACGGTTATTTAAACAGTGACAGATATTACTACTTTCCCCCATTTCCTCTTAGAACCAAGTCCTAGATTCATGCTACAACTTTCCCACTTTCTTCCCTGTTTGAACCAACGCTTTGAGTCGACTGTATGAACTAGCTTTACTTCTAATAATAGTAGAAGTCTAGGTGGCTTTGGAACAGCGGACGGAAGTAGAAAATGATCCACACGAAGGGGGAAGAGCTGGGGCAGTAGAGCAAGGCAGGTTTCGAAGGAGTATATACCTGAGGGTCGTCGGCATGTGGCAAAGACGGCATTGGGAGGCCGCATCCTGGCCACAATACCGCAGGGAGGAAGAAGGGGTCGGAGGCCCTCCCGAGCCGGTGCTCTCTCAGAGAGAACGACACGGCCGCTGATCGGGACGCGCGGGCAGCCGTTGGTCTCCTCCCTCGCCGCTGCCGACAGCGTGAACGATGCACCTACACCCCTTCCTCGGTCGAGGTTGTCCGGCCATATTTGTGACCAGCCGTGAGCTGAGAGAGAGTGTGGCCACCTATGTCTTGCTTAGATCTGGAGAGCATGAGAGAGTGAACGAGAGGAACCCTAGTAAAGCAAGCGCTAAGGCTCCTGCTTTTATATATAGTGGAGTGATTTTGTTGTACTAGCTTCAAAAAAATGCGCTCCCCGCGAGTGGGTGTCAGAGAACTAGTGCGTGCGTGCACCGCTTCTCTTCGTGAGCATACAATATACTATGCCCAAAGAACGTTCACCACAAGAGTAATAGTATAAGTGTGTGACGTGTGAGCTAAAATAAAATGTGTGCGCCGTCTTTTGTTTTTTAGAAGTTCTGAGGGTAGGGTGTGAAGAGCACATATGTGCGTGACGTCTACCTGCAGATAGACGGTGGGCGCGACGTGCGAGTCTGCGAGAGGACTCGGGAGAGTCGTTACTCATGAGGGTGCGTGCGCAAGAGAGAGATGGGGGCACGTATCAATGCAATGCATGTGTCCGTAAATCATTATCCGACAAACGTTCGCCACAAGCCTTTTCCCGACGAACGCCGTACGAACCGTTAGATCGGCATCCGACAGTGTCAGTTTTGCCATGTCATTTAACAGAACAGCCACTCCTCGTACACACAAATCTTCCACGTGAGTGTTAGCAACTGCCGTATGCTCCCTCCGTTCCGAAATGCAGTGCATATAGCTTTATTGAAAATTCAAACCTCACAATCTTTTACCGAGTTTTCGTGTACCAAATTGCACATGTAGAATACCCTGTATATATCATTTCATTCATCTTCGAGAGGTAACTATAAAGATGGGCGAGGAGTCTACAAAGAAAGACCATCGTATCACCCGCAGCAATTTCAACCATCCTTTAGTGTCGAGGAATATCATAGGAACTCTATATGATATGATTTTTATAGGATTTTTTCCTTTAGAGCCAATTGGTTCATAGGAATAGATTCATATACTCTACATTTCAAAGGAAATAAACATGATATCATTTCTATAGCTTTAGAGCCACTTGGTTCATATGAATGGATTCCTATACTCCCTTAATTTCAAAGGAAAATAAACATTAGCATATATTCAATAGAAAAGTTCCTATGATATGAACCAAATTACATCTCTTTACTAATCGCTCCTCATAGGAATTGAGATACATGTCATCTCTAGATTCAATAGAAAAGTTCCTCTGATGTGAACCAAATGACATCTCTTTTCCAATTCCTACTCATAGAAATTGAGATGCTCCATGTCATCTCTTTCCCTACAACTTCCATGTATACATCTTCTATTCCTAAATAGATAGTACAACCCACTAGTAGTTTTTTTCCAAAACATGCAACTATGGCACAAGAACTATATAGTGTGCCAATAACTTTGAAAGATGGTCGCTGGATGAAGCTAACCCGACAGTGCAGAGATGGGCAAATCCGAGCACTACTGGCCGTTGGATATCATCAACATTCCACCAAATCTGCCACATGTACAATTTAGAAGACTCCATGGTTGAACTTAAGAATAATGCACAAACCTCAAAACACAAGCACTTCTCCTTTGTTCTAGAATCTTCTGTATCATAATTGATTATTTTTTTCTAAATGAATTGCCATTATTTGTTTTTTATTTTATGATTTACAATGCACAACCCCATGAATCTTAACATTTTTATAAAACTAATTGATTTTGAATGAGATGAACTATAAGAACTAAACGAACATCTACATCATGCATATATGACTCAAAGGTTTACATGCTATAGTGTGTATTTATTCATAATTTGGTTTCGAAATCTCATGCGTTTAATACATGTGTATCTTACTAGTTTTGAGTAGAGTAGCAAATTTCATGCGTCCCCGGGTATCTCAAAATGCAGGGCCCATGCATCATTGCCTTTCGGTCGAACCTACGTCCACAATTTTTTGTACGTACTATATCTCCACTGGTCCCCCAACCCAAAATGCTGCCTCGTTCCCATAAAACCAAGCGGCCCACACATATTTAAGGCGTCGACTCGAACCCGTTTACTATGACGTGGCCCCGCATGTCGTAGTAATCCTACAAACCCTACCGCCGCACTCATCATCGGTTTTCTTCAAGAGGACGAGGGAGAAGGCAATTTGTAGTGGAGGCGCTTTAAAAAAAAGGATCTGTAGAGGAGACCCCTACCGTAGGGTGCCCTAGGTAGCTGTCGCACGCATCATTTTTTTCTCTTTTTTCTTTATGCTCTTGCGCGCTAGAGTGAAATGATGGTTGCTTCGTCCGTCCAGCTTAATGCGGGAAAGGTGGGGCTTTGTGATTTGACCCCTCATCGCTCATTTTCTACTACTGCGACGCTACAACCAGGGTGCCTCCAATTCCAACCACTGCTCCGAACTGTAATTTGGTGCATCGCACGTGGAACAAGACGGTGGATGAGCCACATGTCTGCCAAAGGGGTCCTGTTAAGTGTGTTGCCATTTTGTGTGTGGACTGACCCTGCTTGAGTTGCTACGCCAACACGAGAGGAGCAGCCTACCACTTGGTTTTGCTCCTTGGCGAATCCCGACTATATTGATCTAAAAAGATATGTGCTGAACTACCCTCTCTGTCTCGGTTTTTTATTTGTAGGCATCTCGGTTTATAGGGCCTGCACGTAGTTCTAGGTCATCCATTTGACTAACTAAATATGAGTTACTATGTCACAAAAAGTATATCATTGGATTCTTATTGGTTGAATGTGAAGAAACAAGAAACGATGTAGAAGTTAATGCACCGCGCCTCAGTATTTTGGGATTATTTGGTTTTCGTAAGATGACTTACTCACCTAGACGGAGGGAGTAGTTGTATTTAAAAGTCAAGGGCGGGGCTTTTCCTGCGCGGTAGGCGGCAGGGCAGTTCCGCCTAGTCGGTTCGACAGAGACGCGAGAAGACGAGGGAGTAGGCTGCTGCAAATGTAGGGTTGTGTGATTTGACAACGAGTTACAGCTGGACAGGTGGGGCCCCGTGATTTGACTTGCCATTATCATTTTAACCGCGGCACTACGACCGGCGTGAGTCTCCTGATTCCTGACCACCTCCATACAGGTGCCTCTCCCAATGCTCCACCATGTAGCAGAGGCTACCTCTTGCATGAGAGCCCACTTCTCCACTTATTCCTTGTCTCTCTTTCCTCCACATATGCAAAAATGCCATGTAAAGCACACTATTGTACTTACTTGCTCCTACAGGTGCTTAAGCTTGCCACATAGGCATAAAGTCTGATGTGGCAAGTTAATCAAGAAGAGAGAGACTAGTTTGGTGACCCAAGGAAGAAACGGTGCTAAGCACGTGCACCTAGGTGAAAACACAATTTTGAGTCTATAGCTAATTAAATGAAGCAAACTTAGCAAGACCATTTCATTGGAAGAGGTCACTCCTTGGCAAATGCAATAAATACTAGTACTCCCTGTGTCCCATTATATAAGAACGTTTTTGACACTACACTAGTGTAAAAACGTTCTTATATTATGGGATGGATGGAGTACGAAGAAAGAGATAGAGAGGAGTAAAAAAAATACACTTATAGCCAACCTTATAGCCAACCTTGTTGTAGTATGAGTGACTAAGTGATGACTATGTATGACATGCCAACATCAGATAGCCTAACGCACTGTGTTAAATCTCCAAGGGCGCGACCGCGCGAGCGACGCAACGGTCGTGGTAGGTGCGACCATGATACGGGCTGCTGGCAGCCCTTGGATCTGAGATCAAACGGTCGCATGCTAAGTTGCTGAAAATTTGCAGAATAACCCTCCAGGATAGGATATTCACACATAGTTCTAGAATCACGCCATGCAACCATTCGATCTCAGATCCAAGGGATCTCAAAAGCCCGTATCATGGGAGAATGGAAAGCCACTACCCTGCCGTTTGCACGCTGGTAGTTCGCTCCTACTCGTCCCCGCACGTCCTTTAATATTACGACGGTTCGCTCCTAGTCGTCCCGTCCATTCACATTACGGCAGTTCCACTAATCCTAACCCTCCTCCCAAATCCATGGCGTCCCAAATCTCCCCAATCGGCTGTGAGTACAAGGTTAGAACCATCACCGGCGATGAGTTCGACGTCATCTACACCCGTACTTCCGCGACGGTGAAAGGATGTCTTTCTTGCTTTAGACACATGTTCGAAAACTCACATGATGAGTGGGTCGCTGGGCTAGATGTTGAGTACACCACAGTCGTGGGACGAGAGAAGGATCTAAAGGACGAAGAGAGGAAGAAGCCCGCCGTGATCCAAGTTTGCGTACATAACGTTTGCTTGGTCTACCACATATGCCATGCCGACGTTGAGTGCCAGGATTTTAAGAACTTCCTCGAGGAAAAAACAGTGAAATTCGTTACTGTAGACTTTAAGAATGACAAAGAAGTCCTGGGTCGGATAGGCCTCGTTGTAGGCAACCCCTTCGACCTCCAGAAGAATCGGCTAGTGCCCTCTTGCCAGTCGTCAATGCTAACCCTGGCAGGAGCCATGGTTCATCCTTCGTACCGTAAACTGGAGAAACCTCCATACACGTTTCATCGTCATGCATGGCAGCGGAATGTACTAGATATAGACCACATCCACTACGCTGCAATGGATGGCTACCTTTGTTTCAGTATCTACAAGGGTTGGATGAAGAGCAGTAGCCAAGTTGGCGGCTCAAGCAAAGAAGTATCGGCCAAGAGGAAGAGGGACAAGGACGAAGTCGAGGACATGGACGAGGACTCCGAGTAAGGTGGCAGTGTCGTTTCTCATGGTGGTTCTAAACTTCTAATGCAGTGTCTACCGGATTAGTTGCATAGTTTAATTTCAGGTGTGCTTAGTTTAATTTGAGGGGTGTGTTGTGCTGAGCCCCCAGCAGAACTATGTTATGTTTCTTCTCGTTACTTTAACTCTTCAATATGTACATACTACTAGTATTTCTTTAATAGAATTTAGCACCCCAATTAAGCACGTACTAGCTTTTTTAATAGTACAATATGCATAATTTGGCGACGAGCGCTCTCTATATGTACCACCTTTTTTTTAAATTTCAATTTTTGCTCCATGGCGCAATCCATCGATAGTACTACTGTACAAAAGTATACATTTTTAAAAGTCTAGCATACTGTTCATCACATATATATATATATATATATATATATATATATATATATATATATATATAGCCAGTTCAATTCTCAACCTAGAACGACGTGCATGCCATATAGTAAACCGATACAGAGGAAGTATAGTAAAAATGAGGTGATTTTACCGAGCGATCCGTGGGGGAGCATGGCCTGTCATGTGGTCCCACGTGTCATGATGTACCAAGGCGATGCGCGTGTCCCTCTTGAGGCAGAAGCAATACTAGTACGTGGTTTGGGATGATGTCGAACCGAAGTGTGAAATAATGGTTGCTTCGTCCGTCTGGGAAGGTGCAGCATTGTGATTTGACGTCTCATTGCTCATTACTACTACTGGGCCGGTACGAGTGGGGTGCGTCCCCCCTGCTGTTCTGCACTGTTATTTGGTGCTTGACACGTCGACCCGGTTGCTATATGTCCCACATGTCGGCGACAGGAAGTACAAAATTCATGAAAGGGAGCGTCGACGGAGGAGTATACTACAGAATTCATGAAAGGGAGCGACTTAGTTTTAGAAAAATCTGTTTTTACGGAGTACGTACCAACTGGGGTTTATAGGGCTCATCTAAAAAACATTCGTTTTTCCATTTGATAAGTCTCAATTCTACTATACTAGTAGTAGTACCATTACATGTTGGATTTCGAGGTGCGATAGATCACCCGACGCAAGCAATGTTAAGAGGAAACTAACCAATGCATGTACAAGTTCATGGAAATTTAGTGGTCATTCATGCATTCGTTCTAATTAATGCCTCGGTAAACATAACTTCTTGAGAAAAACGAGCGTACTATGCAAACTACAAAATTAATTCGACCACTCACCGTCTACCTTGGTTGGAGAGATTTTGAAATTGAGCCATAAACTGGAAAGGAGGGAGTAGTAACTTTTGTCTCAATTACTATTTGTGGCCTTGCATAGATGCAAAATGTATTTTTTTATAGTGGCCTTTTATAAGTAAATGGAGGGAGTACTAACCAAAGTACTCCTACGTAGTAGGGACAAGGAGTAAACGGAGGGAGTAGTAAAATTTTCTCCTCGTGCTGCAAGCCATCGCGCGCATGGGCGAGGGAGCGGGCATAAAGGCGTACAGTAGTAGTAAGCTTCACCTCATCCTGCGAGCCACCGCGCCCGTGGGTGGGGGAGACGGCGTACTAAGCAAGCTTCTCCTTGTTCTGCGAGTTGACGGAACACATCAAAAGTACTCCAGTGTATAGAGCCTTGCCTCTAAGGTAGGCCCCACATGGTTTGCCTCTTTTTTTAATTTAACATAACACGTCAAGTCGCAATTTGTTTGTTCACCCGTGGTAGACGATCCTCCCTCCACCAAGTGGACAACCAGTACACGTGCCAAATTACCACGTGGGCTGCCTTTTTCGTACAGAAATGAGCTCCACCGTGTACCCGCGCGGGTGTGGTTGGGAAAGAGACGGGAGTACGTGCGCCGTGCGTGCACCTCTTCTCTTCATGCACGTCCCCCACCTACGTGGGTGTGTGTGAGAGAGATACAAACCTAGACATAATGCACCGTCCATCCCCATGCCTCCGCCCAGTCCGACCATCAGTCACCACCATGGCACCACGCCCCACTCCTCCTCACCTTATCTCTCATATTTCTCCCTCCATTTTTATATACAAGGGGCCACTATCAAAATTACAATTTGCAGATATACAAGGCCACTAACACTAATCGATGCAATATTAATGATGTTTGCCTCATGGTACTAGCACAGGAGGACATTAATTATCCCTTGCATGCATGCGGGAGTTTGTAAAAAAATGCATCTTGATGTTCCGTGCAATGCACGGGCATCTTGCTAGTCCATGAAAACAACACATGGAAAAATTCCACGACGAACGAGGGATTTGAATCTGTTGGGAGGGGCTATTTGGATCTTACCCGGGGTAGCCAAAATATTGGCGACCCTTTTGTCCACCGGTGCCTTTGCCACCGACGAACGAGGAATGGCTCGGGTACTCATGCTATCATGCATCCTCCAGCGCGCACGTTGGAGACGAGTTCGCACGAGCTATGTTTTTTTTGTCCCACAACGCCGCCCGAGCCGCCCGCAGACCGACCGGCGACCTGCAAATTATGCTATCCAACCGTAGCCGCACACATTATGATAGCAACTCAACCAACCGGACGAAATTCACGCAAACACGTAGACAAACTAATATTTCATAAAAACAACGACGAAAATCATATAAAATACCGGATTATCACACAAACATGACAGATTTCATTACATTGAAATGAACTACGCGGTGCTAGTTCTGGACAACACAGGTATATAATACTTGGCCTAAGTGGTCGCCCGCCGATCGATTTGTGTACCTCATGTTCGGCAGCACGATCATCGGACTGCCGGGAGCCCCGGAGGTATATGCTTCAGAACAAAGGACGGCTCGCTTCCCCACTGCCCAACTGATATCATTGGCTGGTGCCGAAGATGATGGTGGCCGGCACCGGTTCGAGTTCATCACCGGCCACTACTTCGCCATGGCCGGCATCGGCTCGAGTTCATCCTAACATTCCCCTCTTCTGTGGAGCCCATGCGGGGTCGACGAAGGTCCTCGCAACAAAAGGATCCGGCAAGACACCTGCTGTGTACGCCGGCGTCGCCTCCGCGGTGGCCTTCATGGGACCCAAGCGGCGGTGGCCTCCTATGTTCTACTTCTCCTCGTTGATGGCGGACGCGGAGGCGCTGGCCACCGACTCGTCGCTCTATGCGCATCCGGCTTCTCTCGCTGCTTGTATGGCGCGACCGCCGACATGGGAGTCTCGACCATAGAAACGGGAGACGCGGTACGAGGCGGCGGCGTGGATGGCAGCAACGACGCCCATGCGCCGCTCCTCGTCGAGATGGCCTGGAGCGGCGAGTTGCTAAACCGCGCGCCGGCTTGGGTGGCAACTGGCTCCGTCGGGCGAGGGGAGGGAGGTGGATCAGCTAGCTGCATAGCTCGTATCCGGCGGGCTACCCAGCCAGCTTGGATGCGTAATAACTACTCTTCGTAAGCCATTGTAAGAGTGGACAAAATGGTGGAGGAGATAGGGGAGCAGCGGAGGTGTGCGATTCTTGGCCGGCGTTTGGCCTCGTTTAAACAGGATATTAAATAGAAGGCGGACGGGAGGAGCTCAGCCGGCGTTGCGTTTAACGCCGGCCCGGTCATGAACGGACGTGTGTCTAGAGTGGGTTTCTCGGCTTCCACACGGGCGGGTTTCATGGAGGTGTTTTGAATGCGGCACGAAGGCGTGTTCAGCCGGGCGTGCCGCGAGTGGCGCCCTCAACTCTGACCTAGGACAGCGTGCCGTTCTTCCACTGACGTGTGGGCTCTTTGGGTGCATGGCCTGCATGTCAGTGACCCAACGCAGGCAGCGCACAAAAGAGGAACCTTTGGTGGGCCAGGGCGGTCAGAAGCGGGCATTTCATAAACCGATGATTGTTCATTGAGTGTGACGTCATCTTTTTCATGTAGTTAAGCCTACTACATGTTGATAGCCCGTTCGATACGTTGTGATTCATAAAGACTGCTGCAAACATCAATGTTCTGCTTATCACAGATAAGATTGATTAATACCCGTAACAATCAATGTCCTTAACAAAGGGTGCATGCACGTATAGGTTGAGCATGTGTCTTGCATCGTGTGTTGTGTGCATGCAGGCATGCGAGTGTTGCGTGCGTGCAAGGGTGCGTTTCAGTGTTCCATGCATGGGTGCGTACGTGCGTGTGTTCGTGAGTGCATGTGTACGTGTCAGTGTTGCACGCCAACATGCGGTGTGTGTACGTTATCTGTACGTGTCAGTGTTGCACGCCTACATGCGTGCGTGTCTTGTGTGCGTGCATGTGTACGTGCGGGGTGAGGCTACACGTCAGTCGACTGACTTTTTCATCTCTGGTCATTAGATTTTCTAGCCATTGGATACGAAATCAAGGGCCTCTAGTTTATCATCAAACTCCACCCCCCTCAGCCGCCAGCCGCCACCGGCCGAACCGCCCGTCCTCCCCGAAACCACTCCCCACCGCCGGTCCGCTGCCGCACCGGCCAGCCCTCTAGCCCCCCACGCGCCGAGCTTTTTCTCCGGGGATCCCCACCCCACCGCCCAATGAACGACCCCCCAACCACCGGTGACTGCCAACTAGAGGTCTCACGACTTCGAATACCCACCGACCACTAGTTTATTACCATTTCTTTCCTTCATATACGCACTGATGGGTGGGCCCTATGGTAATGTGCACTGCTGAATGTGGACTGTTTGACTGGTCAATTGATCGTGTTATCAACAAATTACGGAGCTGTATGGTGAGCCAGTGAACGTATGATCACCCTAAAATGTACTCCTATTTTATTAACACAGTACAGACTCAAACTACCATTTCTTTCTTTCATATACGGGCTGACAGGTGGGCCCCACGGTTACGCACCCCGATGGTGCAACACTAGTTGTGCCATTTGACTGGTCAATTGATTGTGTCGTCAACAAAATACGGAGTTGTATGGGTGAGCCAGTGACCGTATAATCATGACATGTATTTGTTTAACATGGTACAGACGCAAGGGCTCATATATACACGCAAGCACTCACCGCTATAAGCGCACACACGCGAACCCTACCCCTATGAGCACCTTCGAGAGAGTGGGCCAACATATATGATCTTGAGATTTTACGAAGTCACCATAGGTGCCTCGTAGTCGAGTGGAACATCTCCTCCCGCTGAACGTACATCGCCGGAAAATACTGAAATTAACACAAGATAAATGCGAGCACCGGGACTTTAACCTTGGTGGGCTCAAGAAACCACTGTCCTCTAACCATCCAACCACATGTTGGTTAGCACGACAAAATGTATGTGGTGACCGTGATGAGCTTATTCTGAAGTCCAGTGACCATATTGTGCTTTTGCTTCAAATACAATGACCGTAAGTGTCGTCAACAAAATACGGAGCACGCATCAAATGCAAAGTCTGTCAGTGTCATCAACAAAATATGGAGACATATCGTGAGCTAGATACCGTTGTACTATTGTATATGCTTATTTTCTTAGTGGCCGATTGCGTGTGTGGTGTGGTGGGCACATCATTTCTAGTTGTGGTGGGTCAACATGACGACTCATGGGTCGGTTCCATCCTGCGCCACATATAGGTTGGACCGAGATGTGTTATATGAAGACCCATGTGGAGGACTCGGCGTACAACACGAAGCTACCAGAGTCGCGGAGGACTCTATCCCCACTGGTGATAAGCCGACTATATATGATTTGTAACCCTAGGCCCTTAGTATGTTATACAAGCTTGGGGGCTAGTTCGTCGATAGTATACACACACGCACAATGTCTGGTATTCATGTGTACTTTGTACACACCCCTATCACTAATATAAAGTACTAGGAGTAGGCTCTTTCTTCAACTGCAAAGGGTCCGATCCGAACTAGGGTAAAACTTTGCCTCGTATTACCATCCAGCCTAACAGCCAGGCATATCCTACCGAATGATATGATGAAATCATATCTGCCAAATACTATTAGAG